>NC_060066.1:156822528-157122528 GCF_922984935.1 Meles meles | reverse complement strand
TTTGTGAATAGTAAATATAAAATTGTTAGAATGTATAGCAAGAAAACATTTACGTTTCTACAGCTGAGAAGAATAAAACATTGACATTGAAGTTCTTTCTAAAACATTATTTTTGTATGTGACCAAACTATTTCTCAATAATGACTCTTCAATAATAATCATATTAAAGTGTCACTTGGGTTTTGGAATCAATTCAACATATCTATCCATCTCATTGATAATGTAACGTTGTCTAACATAGACCAAATGTCCAGATGAATAAAAACTTAGTGCTGGCAATCAATAAATGTAAAAAAAAACAATAGTAATTCACTCTACGAAATGCAAGGGGTACTTGGTGAACAAGACAAAACTTGCTGCCATCAGAGAACTTACAGAATAACCTTACCACCTTACCACCATTCCACTTCCTTTTATTTAATTGGTCTCAAATTCTACTTTGATTATGCAATTTTCTGCTTAATACCATTAAATGACTCTTAATTGACCACAGAATTAAGTCCAAGGACATTATCCAGGAATCAAAGATATTTTATAATATGACCTCTATCTACTTTCCAGCCATTTCTCCTATAACCTTCAAACATAACCATGGTATAATAGGCACCTTGGTTCTTTTTTTCTTTCACAAATAATTTTATTACACTGAGCCATTAACGATAAATTTGTCTGAAATGTCCTCATTGTATTCCCCACATTGTAGAACCTTATCCATCCTTTAATGTCCATTGTAAATTCCCTCTTTGAAGTTCTCCTTTCTTATCATCCCACACGAATAGAGTTTTAACTAAAATGTGTACAATTAATGTAGGTCATGAAGGACTCTTTTAAAATTTTTCTATTTGTCCCCACCTCCTGCATAGAACTATAGCATTTTCATGACAACAATGTAAGTGCAATTTAATGCCTTTAGACTTCCATTTCTACTACATTTCCCACTTAGAGACCTTCCCTTATCATCCACATCTTCCAATTTTCTAACCCCTCTCCCAAAGTAGGAAAGAACAGATTTCAAATTGTATATCTATTCATATCAATTTTGCCTTAATCAGACATTTAGAAGCCGAATTTATAACTGAAAAACTATATTTTTGTCTCTCCATGAGAGATTAAAAATCTCTTAAGTTTATCTTAAAAATATCTTACATTTATTACATTTATCAAGATTAAAAACTATGAAATAAGGAACATTAAGAAAGGACTAAGGGGAGACTTTCTCATGGTCCAAGGAATCATACTACTCCTAAGACTGACTCTGAATATAATACTGATTCATCATTTTCATAGTTTTGATGGGTAGAATATATATGTAGTATACAGTACCCTTTGGTCTTCATGTTGTCCTCTATCTGAAATCTTCCTTAACTCTCCCAGACAGATTAAATTAATCGTTTAATGATATTATCTCAATATTTTTGTTTATACCATAAGATCTCACTCATTATACCAATGCAAAAGGCCATTCAAAGGACAAATGATTTATCCCCCCCCCCCACTGTAAGTGATTTAATTTACTTTCACTGTTCTATTATTACTTTTATAACATGATGATTTCCAAAGCTGAAGCTAACTAAAATCTGTCTCCTGAATTCCAGAACGTTGGAGCCAAGCACCCACAACTCAAACTGAATTGTTTAAAATTGAACTAATTATTCTTTCATATGTCATATCTCTTCCTATTTTCACTATTTTTGCAAACTGGTACCACTATCCACTTAGTTAAATAATACTTTCTTCCTTCCCCTTCTCTCCTCAGTACACAGCAAAGTAAATTACAAACTTCAATCAAATTAAACTTTTTAAGTATCTCCTTTCCCAACAACAGTTCCTTTGATAATGTTCCTTACTGGTTGGAGAAACGTGTTAGGTAAGTTCCTTTAAAAATATGCACAGTAAAGTATTTTCAATACAATATTCATATATGGGCCTGCTAGATACAGCCTTCTATGTCTTTGGAATCTATTTGGGGCATAAATAAACTTAAGCAACTATTTAATTTAGTCATCCTCTCCTTAACATATATGTTTCCTAATAGTTTAATTGGGGATAGTTAATTTTTCAGGTTGCCTCAGTGTTTCTAAATTTCATACCTATTTCTTCATACTAATTTTTATTTTAATTATTTTCATAATAAAAGTCCATCAAGTCACCTAATACTTATTATTTTTGACTGACACTTTGCAAATTGAAAACTTTTACACATATGAACACATTTTTTCTCAGTGTGTTCCACAGTTTTGATAAATAATATAAGAAAGCCCCCAAACAGGGTATCATCAAGAGGGAAGTTCAGTCCAGATTACATTATATTGTATATTTTCTCTACCAGCTGTGCTAAAAATTGTACATCATAGAAGCAATAACAATGTAAATTCATACAGATGTCCCTTTGTCACCAACTCTCAAATTAATAACTTTCATACATAGACACTTTGAAATGTATCAAAAGATGGCATAGACTTCTTGTATGGTATCCTTTCAGATTAACAAAATGGACTTTAAAATATTTTTCAAGCATAGTCTTGGGTATTTTTTATGCTTATATAGGTGTGAAAAAAATCTAACGCATCTTGTTCAAATTAATTCAGTGACATTTACTGACCACCTCCTATGTAAAAGACATTGTGTTGGCCCTATGAAACTTCTTTTGGCCTTGGTTCTTCAATAAGAAATATTCCTCTATTGTCCTATTATAAATAATATTACTAGTTTCTTTGTACTTTTTTTTCCACATTCTATGTTCAAAGTTACAAGAAGACAATTGTTAATAAAGTAGATCCTTTAAAGAAAGGTTTATTGCCACATGAATTTGAATCTGATAAAAAGCAACTACATATAATTTTATAAGGATTTTATACTGAAAAGAAAATTATCATAGCATAAAAAGAAAATGTAAGTTTCCTTTATTTCCTATTAAAGTTGGATTTTTAATGGCCAGAGCAGACTCTCAAATTAATTATTTTACTGTTATTAGGCTTTCATTTCTTGTATCCATCCTAAACTCTGTCCAGCATTCCCATGAACATTAGTGGCTCATTAGGAGGCTCCGAGTTAATCCGCAGGGCTAAACATTTGTTCCATCATTAAGGTCTGCTTTTCCCAGACTAAGAAATAAGCAGAAATCTAATTTTGGTTAATTTTATTGCCTAGGTCATAGTAGTAAATTTAACTCAGTCTGGAAACAGCTCTTATAAAATTACCTTTTATTAAAATGAACTATATGTTTTGTAGAAATGCAAAAATGTCTCCATTGAGGCAAAATTCCTTAAATGCCAGAATACAAAATAAAATTATGCTTATTTTCCTCAGGCATCACTTAGTATACTATTAACTCCATGGCTTGTATAATTTGATGACTCCTAACTTTTCCATAAACAAATTACAATAATGCCCAAATATCAGACTTCTGTCAAACACACACCGGGGAGGATTTTATCATAATCTCATATTGCCTAAGCAATTCCCTGATCATACTTTAGGCTCACTAAGAAGCATCACTCATGTATTGCTACAGATTGAATGTTTACATCTCCCTAAAATTCAGATGTTGAAACTTAATCCCCAGTGTTATAGTGTTAGATGAGTGCTTCAGGAGGTAGAATAAATGCTCTCAGAAAAGAGTCCCCAGGAGAGCTCACTCACCCCTTCTGCCATGTCTAGACACAGCAAAGAGACCTGGTCTATGGACCAGGAAGCAGGCCCTCATCAAACACCAAATCTGCCAGTTCCTTGATCCTGGACTTCCCAACCTGCAGCACTATGAAAAATTACTTTTTATAAGCAACCCAGTCCGAGGCATTTTTGTTATAGCAGTCCAGTGGACTAAGATACTTATTAAGTCCACAGTTGGAACTGAACTTTAGTTATGGGTGAGCAGACTGCTCAAATCCAGTCAGTGTTAATTTTTTTGTATTTTCATCCCCAACATTCATGGATGATTCTAAATCAAGCCTTTCCCCTTCCCATGTCTTGCAGGAGAATGCTAGAATTAACTATGATACATGTTTTATTTAAACATTATTTGTCTCTGGCTTAGGAGCAGAATTGCAACCTGAAATTCTAACTTTATAGATGACACTAATTTTGCTCTCTTTGTAAAATGCTCAGAGTTGAAAGCTTAAGTAAGAGGCATTCTTGTGAGAAGTGATTTTGGAGCTTGTGGTTGTAAGATGCTGCCCGTGGTACTGCCACTTACTATTTCTAGTCATTTAACCTCCCAGAACATCAGGTTTTCTCAGCCATACAATTAAGATCACAAATTCACCAACCATACAGGTGGTAGTAAGGATTAAAATAGGTGATATATTGGGCATAAAAATCATTAAGGTATGTGAAGCATGATGGAAAGAGTCATGGGTATCAAGAGGCCAGAGTTCAAATTCCAGGCCTGTCATTTATTAATTCTGTCATCTTGAGCATCTCACTTTATTTCTCAATCCTTTCCTTTACACTTCTGAAAAATCTCAATATTAACAACAAACTTTAGAGCTGTCTTATGACTATATGAGAGAATGTCTATAAAAATGCTTGGTAAACTATAAAGAACATTGCAAAGATATTATCCCTATAAACAAAATGTTGTTAAGTACAGAGACATGGAGTCAAACAGACCTAGTTTGGAATCCGATTTTGCCACTAATTAGTTGTGTAAGCTGGGAAAGAGATGTAACTTCTCTGCGCTCCAATTTTTTTTTTTCACTTGTAAAACTGGAATAATAAATCTGATATTAATTTTCATAAGAATTAATGAAATAATCTTAAATTGGGGAGCAATATCTAAATATGCTATTTTTATTAATATCCATGTTTTTATTATTCTTAAGAAATTCTTGGAATGGGGAAAATGGCAGACAAACTTTATAGTTGGCAAGTATAAAGTTATGTTTTCAAAAAAAAGTATAAAGTCATGCTTTCATGAAAAAAATCTAATACAATCTTAAAAAGTGATGGATGTCAAAATGTCAGATAAGACAGAAGGAAAGGATTTATTACTACAACCTATTTCCTGAAGACAACGGTCCAATGTGCTCTTGTCAACAGTAAAGGTCAATACAATTGTGGGCATCATTTAAAAGGTTATTGGAAACAAATCAGAAAACATGATTTCTTTTTGGTTTTACACAGATATGTCAGGGGTTGATGGTAAAAGGAAGTGTATAATTATTGTGACAAAATCCACAGCATTTGCTTTTACATTTAAAATAATTTAAAAATGATTTCTTCCCTTATTAAACTACCATTTTAGTTGCTCTCAAGTAAAATGAACAAGGAATGAACATTTATAAAGGAAATTAAACCCTCTTGATCTAGCATGGTCAGTGGTCAGATTGTGTAAGTGGGGAATTAGCCTGCAATCACTCGTATAATGATATCACTTTATAATGAAAATCTGCCCTAGTTCGCTCTATTCAATATACTTAAAAATCCTTTACAAATCAAGATGCACCTATCTCCTGGATAATGATATGTTAAAACATATCTCATTATTGCATTTACAAATGCTAATTTAGAAGAATAAAAAAAATGTCTCCTATTGATTTCCCTCACAGAATACACTGTTAAAAAATCTTGGACTTTTATTCTATTCCTTCTAAATTTCCCAAGTATTTTTCTGCAAGTATACTTTTTCTTTTCCTTATTTTCACCGCCCCCCCCCACCTCCCTCTCCCCCAAAAACCTGAATCACATAAACGACATTGGCTCTCAACCCTGGATAGGCATCAGAATCATTTCTGTAGCATTTTAAACACAAGAACAAAAATACAATAGCCTTCTGTTTTAAAGAACAATGAATGCCTATGGTACCTGGGTGGCTCTGTCAGTTAAGTGGCTGCTTTGGGGCATATGTCCTGATCCCAGAGTCCTGGGATCAAATTCTTGCATTGGGCTCCCTGCTCAGTGGGGAGCCTGCTTCTCTTTCTCCCTCTGCTTGCCACTCCTTCTGCTTGTGTGCTCTCTTTTTATCTCCAATAAATAAATAAAATCTTTTAAAAAAATGAATGCCCATGATTAAAAAAAAAAAATCATACAGGAAGAGTTATTCCTTATTCAAAACCCCCCAGTATCACTTCTCCTGTCCTTAACTATTTCTTGTATGTCTTTCCAGAAATATAAGCAAGAATATTTTTCTATACCTGTATCTATTTACAAATTTCTGCTAACATAAGTAAGATCATTTTATACATAATATAATATGACTAGCTTGCTTGGCTTTACAAAATATCTATCTTTCTATAATGCATGTATATAGATCTATCCTCCTTCTTTTAAATACTTGAAGATTTACCCATGGATTAATTACAAAAAGAGCCCTAGATGGTTCATTTATCAGACTGAGGGGTGTACTGAAGGGAAAATGGCCTACTATCTCTGAGGGTTCATCAGCAATCATTCTAATTTTACAGAGACAATACAGAGCACTTGTTAACTTCATGTCTTTTAGGTGGAGATTGGTTAGTTATCTCTAGATGTTTTGCTAATCCAATGTGTAATAGTCTTTGAATACTAACAATGTAGGTACAGTTAAAGCATAAATTCATTTAATGGGAATTACTAAGTCAAAGGCTATATGCATCTTTAATTTTGCCCAACTGCCTTCTCAAATGTTATGTTAGTTAATATTCCCACCACACTTTTGTTAGTAGAAATATTTTATATATGTTGGTGCAATATTTTATATATATTATTGTGTGTATATATAATACATTATAAATATTTATATTGAAAAATATAGGTATATAAAATGTAGAGAGAAAGACTCATTTTAAACCAATATAATTAGAACTTCTGTGACTGGGCCTGGAGATACAATTTTTTTTTCCTGAAAAGCTCCCAAACATAATCTTATTTATTAAGCATATTTAGTAATCACTTCTTCTTTTTTGAAATTTTTCAAAATTTGTTACACAAACAATACTTGTGGAAATTTATCACCAGAATTTGTGACGCAGTAAGTATGAACTGAATCCACAAATAGAATGTAAATCCCTCTGGTGATTTATATAGCCATGTTGTTCAGGAATGATTACATTACATCAGACTCCATCCTACATGCAGATTCATTAAACACCCACACAACGTGGAGCAGCCTTCCTTTATTCTCTTCTTAAAATATATCTCGAATTGGAAGTTCAAATTGTGCAAAGGTTATCCTTGAAAATTTTTAAATATGATCAATCATAATGCCATTACCAATTCTACCTCAATATTTTTGGCAAACTGTATTTTCCAAAGATGGTCAAAACAGCTTGAAGCCCACATACGCTTCTGCATTAAGACTTTGCTACTTCTTGATCAAACTGTGGGAGTCTATGCTCCCTTATCTTAAATCTTGGCTAGCCTTAGTGAATACCTTCTAACTGATAGAATGCTGTGAATGATGAGAGAGGAAATCTGAGGCTAGATCAAAGAAAGCCATATGGATTCTATTTTGTTCTTTTATAATTCTTAGTTTCCAAATATTTCTCATAGGCTTTTTCTTTTTTTAACCCAGTTGTCAGGTAAAAATCATATATATAGATGATCTGATCAACAGTCATAGCTGAGTTCAGCCTCTTGATCCTACCAATAGAGGTACTAGATATGAGAGGCCTCCAAATAATTTTAGCTTCCAGCCATTCAAGTGACAATAAGCCATTCAATTCTTCCCAGTTGAGGTCCTAGACATTTCTGAGTGACATAAGCCAGCCTCGTATGTCTCACCTGAATTCATAACCCACAGAATCTTTTGGCAAAATAAAATGGCTGCTATTTTACGCCACTATGTCTGGGGTGGTTTGTAATGCAGTACTTGATGGCTAGATCACTGTAAGACTGTTTTATATTTGTAAAAATAAAAATAGAAATATTTATCTATTGTATTTACACATAATCCCAAGAAAACAAAATATTCTACGAAGTGGGCTCCTAGTGATTAGGAGTTTATGAAAGAGGGTTCAATTTGAGGAAATATGGGATACAGTGGACATTGTTAGTTGTCTACCCAGCAGCCCTGGATGGTGATCAATAATTGGTGTAAAGCAAGCATGGTAATTCTATTCTCTTTGCTAGTAACTGGGTTAGCAGTAGGCTTGTATCTAAGTTCTAGGCAATAACACAGACTAGACCCAATGGAGTAGTTCTGGTAAATACTTTCCATCCTTGATAAAATAATCAAGAGTCACACAGAGAGTTATTCCCCAATGTTCTGGTCATCTTTTCTTTGTGCTTTAAAAATGTGCATATGAAGACTTGAGGCTTGATGCTGGAAGTAATGGTGGCTATCTTGTGAACAAAGAGCTAGGGCCAAAGGAATTTAAGAAACTCTGAACTAAAGCATAGGTATAGTGTCATTGATCCCCTGAACAAAACCTAGAATCACCTATTTCCTATCATAAGCAAGACACTGCATGTCTACAAGATTTAATCAATTTCAGAGAGGTTTTCTGCTGCCTGCAGCTGAATGTATTATAAATGCTTCTCTTTATACAAAGTTACTTTCCACATATGGCCACTTAGTCAATTCTTCATAATCTATGATGTGAATATTACTGGATTTGTGTAAAGTCGTGGCATTGCCAATGTGCATTCTAAGATTTTTTTTTTTTGGACAGACAGAGATCTCAAGTAGGCAGATAGGCAGGCAGAGAGAGAGGAGGAAGCAGGCTCCCTGATGAGCAGAGAGCCCAATGCAGGGCTCGATCCCACTGGGATCATGACCTGAGCTGAAAGCAGAGGCTTTAACCCACTAAGCCACCCAGGCGCCCCGCCAATGTGCATTCTAAATCTTCCATTGGGAATAAAGTATGACAGGGTTTCCAAAACTAATTCAATTGTAGAACTACCCCAACACTTTTTTTTTTTTTTTTTTTTGGAGAGACAATGTGATCTGAAAATATCCTTTGGGAATGTGCTTTGGAGTAATCCTTCTTAACTTCTAAAGGGATGTCTGATTTCCCTTTAGTTTCCTACTGATTATACACCCTAGACCTAGGATCCATTCTTTGACTGGAAGTTTGGTGAAGATCAGCATGATGAGCTTTCTTTATTCATGGAGAAGTGTTAAAGAAAACATAGATTGTCCATATACCCATTCTCTCTTGTAACTTGGGATTTTATATATCATTTCCCATGTTTAATATAAAGATTCATTTTTGATTAAGAATATATTAACCTTCCAAACAGAATCCAATATAATAAATTAGCATTTAGAAAGCTACATTTGGGAAATGAGTATTGAACTCAGATCCAAATCACCTGGAAACTGTTTTGAGAGGTTAATTTTTCTCACCCCTATAGACACCAAGTTCATTTGATCCTGATAACACATTTAAAAAAAAGTAATATTCCTTTAGCATGGTTAGAGAGTAAGAGGTTATAACAGCATCAATGTTTTCCTGGGCTTCTGTAGTATGCCATGTGCTAAAAATGGTCAATCTAGGAATATTTACATTACTGCATTTGTTGCTTCATTCATTAATTGCAAAATATTGATGTAGAATGCTAATAACTATGCCATCAAAAGTTCAATAATTCCCCTCATGCATGCAACCTATATTGGGTATAAGTAGATCCCAGAAATAATGTTACGGTCTCAAATTTAAAAATACATGTCCAGGCTTTTTTAGTTTAAAAATAATCGTGTCTCGTGATTGTTAGTACCTCTTCAAAAGTAGGTAACTTTCATTACAGCAAAATTGCCTCTTCAAACGACAGCTAGCTAACCTGGCAAACTTACCCACATTAAGATTTTAAATATTAAATAATTAACACATACTTTTGTCTAAAGCAACCATTTTCTTTCAGTATGTGCATGGATGAAAAAAATGTCTTAAGTATTAGAAATTCATGTATTATGAGAAAAAAGGGAATAAATCCAAGTGTTCCTTCAAGCAAACTGAATACATGGCTACTTAAGACTGCCCATATATATTTGAGCTATAGTCTCCTTTTTCTACACCTACTCTCTGCAAAATTCCTCAAAAGCTGGTTTCGAAATATGCCTTATATTTGGTTTTCCAAGAGTTTTTGCAATAAGAAACCTCTCTTTGTTAGTAACTTATTTAAAAGGATTAAGTAGCTTTTTGAAGAGTTTGAAGTGCATACAAGATCTCACACACTGAGTTTTCAGTGAAACAAAGGCATCTGCAAATCAACTCTGCCTCAATCACTTCAGCAGACAAGTCAAAAATTCCTGCAGGTGATGACAGCCAATGCAGATGGTAACTTCTCCCCTCTGATTTTCTGCTCTGTGGCAGAGAAACAGATATTAAAGGAGTTAAAAAGCAACATACGGTTTGAGACCATAGAAAAGTAGTTGATCATATCTAAGGAATAAAAAAACAAGTAGCTTTTAAAATTCTTCATAATATGTAACATGCTTACAACTTGGAAGAAGGGTGCAAGTCAATTTTATTGTAATTCTATATTCAGGAGGCTAAATTTGGGTTCCACCAGCTGGGTTGTTAATACAGGTCAAGGAATAATTAGCTGCATTTGTTTCAGTTTTAGAAAAACTAAATGAGCTTTGAAGCTAAGGAAAAAAACAAAGATTTCTTTACTGATGTAATAGGTTCTGACAAAAACATGAGAGCAGAGAATTATTACACTAGGATGCACTTATGAAAAAATAATGAATGAAGAACTGATATTATACTTGCAAAATTCAAATAAATGCCACAACTCTGTAATAAATGGATTATGACAGTGAGAAGAGTTCGTGTTGGGTGTTCCTGCTCATAGTAAGCAGACCAGGAAAGAAAACAGAGCAATTCAATTCAACCATCATCCAAAAGCACCGATAATTTTTCTTCTATGGTATTCCCAGACAATGGTGCATATAAATTTTATATCACCACAGACTTTGTGGGGTGGGAGAAATCATTAAGTTTGAATTTTAAAGAAATATGATCATATCTTACTAGGGAGTCTTTTAATGACATGGATAAGTTGAATAACTGGATATCATACATTATTATAATTTTTAAATTTAGAGTTTTATCTCAAAGCAAGTTCATCTGCCATCATAAATATACATATAAAAAATGAAGAGTATATCCACCCATATGATCAAAAACTCTGGCTTGGTAAACTCCAAAAGAGTTAAAAAATAAAATACATACATACACACATCCACAGTATAGTACTAGCCATTATTTCTCATTCCTTTCCATCTTTTACTTCAAATGTAAATAATCCATAGGTGGCTACATTTCTTCATAAAGCACATAAAGCAAATGTTTGCAATACATTATATTATTTTCTTAAAAATCATGTGACTGGAAGAGGAGTGGTTGCAAAGGGTCATCTCCAATGATTGTATGCGATAGCCTCTGAATCACATACTAATTTTGTATTTTACTCAAAGATTCATATGCTGAGGTAGGAAACCATTTTGTAGTAATGTATGTGATTGGCAGCTGAGACGGCTTGAAAAATAGCCAGACTACACTTCTTTGTAACTGTCGAGAACAACATTAAGGAAGCCAAGCTAATTTCTCAGATTGTCATGTTTTATTTATTTGTTTTTTAAAGATTTTATTTATTTGAGAGAGAGATTGAGAGAGAAAGCAGGGTGAAGGGCAGGGGGAGAAGCAGACTTCCCGCTGAGCAGGAAGCTGGACTTGGGACTCAGTCCCTGAACCCTGACCTGAGCTGAAGGCAGAAAATTAACCAACTGAGCCACCCAAGCACCCCTCAGATTGTTACGTTTTAAACAATTATGTTTTAAATGATACCACTTTCACTCTTAGCCTGCCAACAATCACTTCAGCTATCTGCTCTAACAACTCTGTAACTTTATCAACTTTCCTTTTAGAAACCAAATTTGTCTTAGAAAATATTCAAGTTGTACTAGTAGAAGGAAACTAGAAGTGTCACTTAGACCTTCCATCAATCCTTCACTGAAACAAAAACTACTAAAGTGATTCAATCCTCAATTAATGTGTGACACAATACCCCAATAACATATATAATATTAGATTCAAATGGTGAATAATAGATTCGGAAGTTGATATGAATAATGAAGAATTTCTAAAAAAGGACATTGGGATATTTGATTTGTGGTGGTCAGTGAATGAGTTAAAGCCATAATACATTTCTTCTCTATATATGTGTATTTATTTAAATATACATTGTGTAACTTTTATGGACTAGTTTTAGACACAGGATATACCAATGAACAGAACACATAAAAATCTTAGGGAACTGACATTTAGTTCATAAATTCCCAGTCTTCATTAGATGTGGAATAATCCTTCTTGTTCTTAACAATGTGATTAGGAAGAAAGATTTACCAAACTTGGCATAGTAAAAGTTTTCAAAGTAAACTGCTAAATAAAGATTGAATGCTCCAAAAGCTTTGTTTGTTCGTTTTTGGAAAGACTAGATTGTCCCTCTCTAAGTCTGATGTACTTTCTAATTGGAAACATCTAGGTTGCATTACACAAAATTGCACGTTAGATCTTCAGACACTCTACGATGACAATTATTATTATTATTGGCAAGAAATAAATTTATCAGAGGCCCTGTTATGAGTGGTAATGTTTTTCTCATGGAAAACTGATTTCTGAGCTGCGCATATCATGTTGTTTCAAAACGGTGCACTGTGCCTTAGGAAAGGTGGTTGGTTTCCTGGTAAAATGCTTTGCATGAATTCTAAATGAGAGCTGTCATGCTGGGTGACTGCATCATGCATCTAGAACAGCAGGTGGTAGATATACACCATCATATTCTAACATTTGAGGTTCTTCAGTTGAAATACTGTGACATAGCATTGCCCTGCCTCTGTCACCATGTGACTTTGGCAAATACATTAGGAAGCACATGGTTGAGTTTAGGTTTTGTGAAACCCCAGGATGCAGGCAGGGGGATAGGCAAGCAACTATCTCAATTGCCTTTTCAGTCACGACTCTCCTGTCATTAAAATCATTACTTGCCTCCACACCACTGAAGTGGGGGCAAATGGAGAAAGAAATGTAAGTAGTCTCCCTGAATTCTTAGAGGATGATTAGGAAGTCCTAGACTCATGAAGAAAGAGCACATTGTTTGATAGTCAGATGCTCACTGGAAGCCCAGATGTGTTTCTTTCTTGAGGAGCAGTGCACCAAGAAATCAGATTAAACCTTTTTGGAACAAGATGAAGACACTGAGTCATGAATTATGAGGCAGTTATCTGCCCCTGTTTTATCCCATGCATAAACATATTCTGCCTTCACTTTTTCATTCATTACACTCATGTATTCTTTCAACATAATTTTGAGTGTCAGTTACTGATATACTGAAAATGCAGTGAGGAATACACAGTTGTGAGCTTTGCTCTTACAAACTTCCACAACTTAAATAAGCAAACATAGCAAGGCACAACAGCTGGTAGTGTAGGTACTGCCTAGATTACTATGGAAGCCCACAGGAGGTTCATCAACCCTACCTCAGGTTATCGAAAGGGACTGCCTGACAGAAGTGGCAAAGTGAGGGGTGCCTGGGTGGCTCAGTGGGTTAAAGCCTCTGCCTTCGGCTCAGGTCATGATCTCAGGGTCTTGGGATCGAGCCCCACGTCGGGCTCTCTGCTCAGCAGGGAGCCTGCTTCCTCCTGTCTCTCTCTCTCTCTCTGCCTGCCTCTCTGCCTACTTGTGATCTCTCTCTGTGTGTCAAATAAATAAATAAAATCTTAAAAAAAAAAAAAAAAGAAGTGGCAAAGTGAGACCAGATGAGTAGGCAGAAGAAAAGGATGGCAGAAAGTTGTATATGCAGAGAGCAAGGCTGGAGAAAACAGGATGAGTACTGTTTAGGAGGGGAAAGGCAGACCTGAACTGAAGAAGGCAGAGGCCAGATCCTGGTGGAGCCCAAAAATTACATCAAGGAATTTGGTTTTTATCTAAAGATTATAGGGATGCATAAAGACATGTTTAAGCAGGGTAACAGCATAATTTTGTTTCAGAAAATTCACTCTGAATTTAAATGATGCTCCGTGACACAACCTTGGGCATTCTTACATGTAAGAGAGAGAGAACATTACCCAGTTACTTAAAATGGTTATTAAATGAAATGTTGTTACGTACAGAACCTGGAACAATCACACATATTTAAGGGGACAGACTCTAGGGTATGTTTGTATTTGAATAGACCCTCCAGTTTTACCACTGAAGTGGAGTAAATAGAGTCCCCTCCGCCCCCACCACACACACACACACACACACACACACACACACACACACAATTAAATTCCACTCAGAACTTCAGAATATGACCTTATTTAGAAATAGAGTCTCTACGGATACAATTAGTGAAGGATCTTAAGATGAAATCCTCCTGGACTTGGACAGTGGGGTGGTGGTGGGGTAATATCCATTAATTGGTGTCCTTGTAAGGGAAGGAGAGAACACAGAAAGACACATAAGGAAGGACATGTGAAGGAAGAGGTAGAGATTCAAATATGCTGCCACAAGCCAAGGAGTGCCTGGGGCCATCAGAAGCTGAAAGAGGCAAAGAAGGATTCTTGCCTACAGCCCTCAGAGGTAAAGTGACCCTGTCAGCACCTAGAATTCAGACTTCTAACCTCCATAGTTCTGACAGAATAATACATTTCTGGATCTGTTTGTTTTCCAAGAAACCCAGGTTGTGGTACTCTGTTATGCCAGTCCTAGAAAATGAATACAACCATGTACTCTAGGTGTGCTCGTGGGTAAGCTACACAAATTTTCTGTGTCTCTTTTCCTTCTTTGTAAAGTTAGGATAGTAGTAATTAACTTACAAGTTTCTATATGAATTATATGAGGTTGTATCTGTGCAATACTTAAAGTAGTACTTTGCTTGACACAGAGTAAATAATTAATGTTAGCTCTTATGACTACTCTGAAAACACTGGTTACATAATAAAATAAAAGTGTTCAAAAATTCAAAATACTTTAATTTGTAAACCATTGTGCCTGAGCTTTTACTTTGTAATTTTTTTTCAATTATCCACTGGTACACTCCATGATCTTTAATATTAAAATATTTAATTTTGTTGTAGAATTACTAAATACATTTGTCAGTCTTTAATCAAAATATGATCATATACTTTTAAGGAAAAAGATCAAATTCTGTCCTTAAAGCTGCATATTTCTAATAAAGAATATTTTCAAATGAATTTGTTTAAACTAAGTCTGCTTCCTTCCCTAAATGCAATTCTACTTTCTTTGTTTAAGAACAGCATTGACCCAATAATCTTACTTTAAGAAGGTACTCACATTTCAATATAATTCTCTTGAGATTGTTTTAAGAAAAATAATAGAGTAAATGATAAAAATGAACTATCCATTGCAGTACAATTTATCATGGAGTGTTTCATGCCATTATCTGAAAAACATGCAGTGTAGTAATCATTTGGAGTAGTGCTAGCACATAATTGTATGCTAGTCATAAATTATAGGTGAATGGCAGTTTCAGCTAATGAGTGCCAAATAGCAGTACAGGCACTGTAGTGATTAGAGAAGATGTGGTTATGAATGCATTTATTACTGGTGTATTATAAAGCTTTTCAAATTAGAAATTGCAGGTATATAAATAGACACCAAGTTAGTACACCTATATCTACAAAGTAAAATACCTGAAGATACAGATAATTCACCATCCCCACCTCCCATATGCGTGTAGGCAGATGTGTGTAGAAAGACAGAGAGAAACAGAGAGAGAGACACACACACAGAGGTGAATGAAAAGTAGAAACTAAGAACAAAATAAACTCTTCTGCTTGTATACTCTTTCTTCACAAATACTTCTGCCATATTACATCTGTTTTCTATCTCTTTAGGAAGAACTTGGGCATACCTAAGTTTGGCTATATTTTTTTCCTCTCTGTTTATGTCTTAAATTTTATTTAAGTTGCTTTTTTTTTTTTAAAGATTTTATTTATTTATTTGACAGAGAGAGATCATAAGTAGGCAGAGAGGCAGACAGAGAGAGTGAGAGGGAAGCAGGCTCCCCGCTGAGCAGAGAGCCCGATGCGGGACTCGATCCCAGGACCCTGAGATCATGACCTGAGCCGAAGGCAGCAGCTTAAACCACTGAGCCACCCAGGTGCCCCTTAAGTTGCTTTTTTGATGTGTGAAAAAGGTCACTCTCCACAGGCTGGCAGTATTAGTGTTTGTCTCTCTAGTGTAGATTTCAAAAATCTATAAAACAACTACAATTTTATGTCTCATCCCATAGGTATTATATATTTAGCTAGTCCCTGCATATGCTTGAATGTTACGAAGTTTCTTTCTTTCTTTCTTTTTTTTTTTTTTTTTTTGGATACAACAGAACCCAAGGTTAATTTATGAGGCAGCATTGAATATAGAGGACTTCAATAATATTTCTTACCCAGTTGATTATTCCCTTTAGGATATATTGTATACTTTAGTTTGTTGCTGCTTTATGTTGGAAAATGGAAACACATTAAATACAATTTTAAATTATAAAAGTAAACAATAGTGTTTTCCATGGTTTCAAGAGTTATCACAAGATTCACTTGCAGAGGTGAGTGAACAGATCAAAAAATATAGGAAAGGTTAAGTTTTTAAAACTTAAATTATATCATTTTCTCTCAGATTATAATAAAATGAGAAAACACACAAAGCTAACATTTAATCATTTCTATTACTCTATTTTTGCCCTATAGTATATGCAGTTTCTCATACACTGTCTTTCTATTAGATTTCTCTGAGTCTGTTTGCTTATTATCTGGATACAAAAAAAAGCAGGTACATGCCAAAATAAAAATGGTCTTGTTGAGGAAGATTTTATTTCAAAAATTAATTTTAAATCTTCTTTTCAAGAAATCAAGTATTGGCAAAAAGTTATTATGTTTTATTTTTTTTTCCAAAAGTAATTTTTGTGATCCTTATTTTTATTTAAAATAGCATGTAGATGCATCTCTTGGTAAATTCAATATCTCCTCCCTCAAAAATATAAAAATGTTACAATATAGCCTCTCATCTTCAGTTCCACACGTACGGAACTTGGAAGCTGTCACTACTTCATAGTAAGTAGTAAAAAGCTAAACAGACTGAAAAATCAACAATTTTCCTTGCATGTATAAGAAAGTGAGGACAAAAGGCAAACCACTGCCTCCAAAATTGGAGAGACATATAGGTAAATACAAAAAAATCATTAGCTCAGCAGAGCAGGAACCCAAGAATTGAAACCACTGGGGAAACCAGTACCAAGGTGGGAAAATGGAAACAGCAACTGACAAATTGCTGGAGGCTTGGCATGGACAGTCTAAGAGTAAAGAAGTTGAGGAGGACCCAATCATAAGAACACCCTCATACTTCTGTGAGCTTTATCTCCAGGTGCTCAACCAGATTCTTTTGGTAATAGGGAAGAAAATGTCCTCGTGATTCTAACAGGGAGAGAGGAAAAAGAAACATTGTGAAATATACCAGAGTATTTTGTTGTTCTTAACAATGTCTTCCTTTAAGAGAAATTTTATTAACCAGAGCATAGCCTCCCTGGGGTTTTTTTCAGAGCCTAACTGATCTGGAGAAACAGAAATGCCAACCAATCAGTCCTAGGCTTTGAAGAAAGAGAAGGGAAATATTCTATTCCAGCCCACTCTAGCCTTCTATGTGGGAGAAAGTAAATACTCAATCCCACAGCACTCTAGATACTATATACCACCTAAGTGAGGGTAGGAAGGAGACACTGAGAAACATTTCTGAAGTTCACGGTCCAGAGACATAGGGTCAGTAAAAAAACTGAAGCCTAATCAAAGGACTGTGGAATAACTTCCCGCTCCCCCCTACCTTACCACCACATTTTCAAAACCCTATTTGAAATAATCCATTTACTCATTACATCAGTTTGGCTACCAAGAAAAAGAGGTATGATAAATACTAGAAGACAAACAAATAAACAAACAACAACAAAAACTATTTAAAGAGACAGAACAAGCATCAGACCCAAATAAAGCAGGGATATTGGAATTACAGAGG
Source organism: Meles meles (assembly GCF_922984935.1). NCBI lineage: Eukaryota > Metazoa > Chordata > Mammalia > Carnivora > Mustelidae > Meles > Meles meles. The sequence continues at coordinate 157,104,595 of NC_060066.1, read as the reverse complement.
AGGGATTTAAAACAACACTGATTAATATGCTCAGGGCCATAATGGATAAAGTAGATAACATGGAAGATCAGATAGGCAACATAAGCAGAGAGAAGGAAATTCGAAGAAAGAACTAAACAGAAACGCTAGAGATGAAAATAAATAAATAAATAAATAATAATACTGGAACAGAAATGAAGAATGATTTTAATGGGCTCATTAGTAAATTAGACATGGTTGAGGGAAGAATATCTGAGCTTGAAGATATAGTAATAGAAACCTTTAAAAATGAAAAGCAAAGAGAACAAAACTGATAAAAACAGCAGAATATCCAAGTACCTTTAAGACAGCTACAAAAGGGATAACATAAATCATGGGCGGACCAAAAGGAGACGAAAGAGAGAAACAAAGGAGTATTTGAAATATAGTAACTGAGATTTCCTCAAATCAATGTCAGGCACCAAACCACAGATCCAAGGAGTTTAAAGAACACCAAACAGGATAATGCAAAAACAAAAGGAAAAACAATACAAAAACAAAATAAAGCAAACACAACAAAACAAAACAAGTCTGTAGCTTGGCATATCATTTTCAAACTGCAGAAAATCAAAGATAAAGAAAATGTGCTGATTGAAGCTGGAGGAGGAAAGCAAACCAAACAAACAAAAATGGCCTACAAATAGAGGGATAATAATAAGAGTACAGCTGACTTTTTCTCAAAAACCATGCAAATAAGAAGAAAGTGGAGTGAAATATTTGAAGTATCGAGAGGAAAAAAATCACCAACCTAGAATTCTTTAGCCTGTGAAACTGACCTTCAAAAATGAAAAAGAAACAGATTTCTCACAACAACAAATTGAGGTAATTTGTTGTCGACCTATCTTGTACTAATTGTTAAAATAAAAAGTTCTTTATGGAGAGGGAGAGTGAGTGCAGGTCAGCTATGAATTTTCATAAAGAATGAGAGAGCACAAAAGAAGGAATGAATAAAGGTAAGACAAAAACTTTTATTTATCTTATTACTCATTAATCTAACACATAACAGTTTGGTCAAAATAATAGCAACAATTATACACATACTTGTGCAGATATATCAATAATGTTATCCATATATTATATATTTATATATGTGAATAACATCAATGATGCAAGGGATAGGAGGAAGAAGTTAGTGTTATTTTATTATATGATACAATATCTGAAAAGGGGTATAGTGTTATTTGAATGTGGACTCGAATTAACTGAAAATGTGCATGGCAAATTCTAAGGCAGCCTAAAATGTAAAATAAGAAGTATAACTAAGATGCTAAGAAAGGAGAGAAAATATAATAATATAAAATGTTTAATTAAAACCTCAAAGGAAAGAAAAAGAGTAGAAGCCAAAACTAGGAACCAAGAACAGGGCAACAAATAGGGAACAGTAAAGAATATGGTGAATATCAATCCAACTACATCAGTTACATTCACTTTGAATACCAATGGTTTAAGGCACCAATCAAAACACAGAGATGTCAGAATTAATTCAAAAAACAAACTTAAACAAAATGCTATATAACAAGAAACCCATTTTACATATAAAGGCATAGAGATTAAAAGTAAGTAAAGAAAATATGCCAAGCTAACATTAATTGAAAGAAAGCAGGAGTAATTGTATTAATTTTCAGACAAAAGAGATTTCAAAGTAAGAGAAAGTATCAAGGATAAAGAGGGACATTACATAATGATAAGGGGTCAATTCCCTGAGGAGACATTATATGAAGAAGCCCAACAACAGTAGAATAAACAATATAAGACAAAAAATGATAGAACTACAGATAAAGAAACGAATCCACTATTGTAGATGGGGACTTCAACACCCCTCTTTCAGAAATGGAAAGATCTGGGGCGCCTGGGTGGCTCAGTGGGTTAAAGCCTCTGCCTTCGGCTCAGGTCATGATCCCAGGGTTCTGGGATCTAGCCCTGCATCAGGTTCTGGGCTCCTCGGAGAGCCTGCTTCCTCCTCTCTCTGCCTGCCTCTCTGGCTACTTGTGATCTCTGCCAAATAAATAAATAAAGTCTTAAAAAAGAAAAAAAAAAAGAAATGGACAGATCTAGCTGGTGGAAAATCAGTAATGACATAGCTGAACTCGACAGGAACATCAATCAATTGGCTAAAACTGGCATCTATAGACTAATCCAACATGAGCAGAATACACATTTTTCACAAGCTCACATGGAATATCCACCAAAACAGACTACATTTAGCCATAAAGCACACCTCAATGAATTTAAGAGAATAGAAATCATACAATGTCTGCTCTCAAACCATAATGGTATAGATCTACAAATCAATAAGAAAGATAATGGGAAAAATTTCAAAATACAGAGAGATTAAACAACACATTTCTAAACAACATGAATCAAAAAAGAAATCTCTAGAGAAATTTAAAAATACTTTAAACTAAATGAAAGTATAAACAAAACTTTTCAAAATGTGTGGGATTCAATGAAAACAAAGCTCAGAGGAAAACTTAGCACTGGATGCCTATATGAGGAAAGAAGAAAGATCTAAAATCAATACTTAAGTTTCTACCTTAGGAAAATAGAAAAAGAAGAGAAAAACACAAAGTAAGCAGAAAAAATTAAATAATAATTAAAGCAGAAATCAATGAAATTTGAAACAGTAAATCAATAGGGAAAAATCAATAAAACCAAAAGTTGGTTCTTTAAAAAAGAGCACTAAAATTAATAAGCCTCTAGCCAGGATAACTAAGAAAAAAAGAGAAAGGAAACAAATTACTAATATCGGATGAAAGAGGGTCCATTACTTGAGGTTCCACAAACATTAAAAGGATAATAAAGGATAATAGAACAATTCCATGTCCACAAATTTGAAACATAGATGAAATGGACTAATTGCTTGAAAAACATAAACTGCCAAAACTCATACAGAGAGAAACAGATCATCTAAATAAGCTTATTTCTATTAAATAAAATGAATCAATAATTAATAATGTTTCAAAACAGGAAGCTTAAGGCCCAGATGGATTCACTAGTGTGTTCTACCAAATGTTTAAGGAAGAAGTTATAGTAATTCTCTACAATCTCTCTCAGAAGATAGAAGCAAAAAGGAATACTTTCTAATTCATTCTATGAGGTCAGCATCACCCTAATACCAAAACCAGCCAAAGATATTACCAAAATAAATAAATAATAAAAGTTAAATAATACTGTCTTTCACAAACACCCATGCAAAAATCTTCAACCAGGCATTAGCTAATTGAGTCCAACAATGATAAAAAGAACCAGTATACCATGACTAAGTGAAATTTATATCAGGTGTTCAAGGCTAGTTCAACATTCAAATATCAGTTAATGTAATCGGTCACATTAATGGCTAAAAATGAAAAATCATAATGATAATATCAGTAGATGTAGAAAAAAAAATTGATGAAATCTACTACACATTCATGGTAAAGAAACTCAAAAAATAGGAATCAAGGGGAATTTCTTTAACTTGATAAACAATAACTACAAAAACCCTATAGCTAACATCATAGTTAATGGTGAGAAGTGTGAAGATTCCCACTAAGATCAGGTACAGGCAAGTCTGTGCCCTCTCACCACAGTTTTTAACATTATACAGGAAGTCCTACACAAAAACTAATACAATAATACAAGAAAAGGAAATAAAATACATGCAGATTGGGAAAGAAGAAATAAAGCTGTTTTTGTTTGCAGATGACATGGTCATCTAAGTATAAAAGCCAAAAGAACTGATAAGAGAACTTCTGAAACTAATAAGTTATAATAATGAGGTTGTAAGACACATGGTTAATATACAGAAATCAGTCACTTTCTAATATACAAGCAGTGAACAAATGGATTTTGAAATTAAAAATACAACATTAATATCAACAACTCATTAATGAAATGCTTAGGCATATATCTAACAAAATACATATGAGCTTGATGAGAGCCAAACTACAACGCTGATGAAAGCCGTCAAATAAAAATCAAATCAATGGAGAGAGGTTACAGGTGCAATATTTTCATGATCTCAATCCTTTCCAATTTGATCTATAGATTCAATGTGATTTCAGTCAAAATTTTAGCTAATTATAGGCAAATTGATTCTAAAATTTATATGGAGAGGGAAAAGACCCAGAATAGCCAATATGTTATTGAAGGAAAAGAACACAGTTGGAATCCTGGTGTTTTCTGACTTCAAAACTTACTATAACCCTTCAGTAACAGGATAGTATGGTATCGGTGAGAGAATAAACAAATGGATCAAAAGAACAAAGTGAAGAGTACCAAAACAGATGCACAGACAATGGCTAACTAACTTTTGACTAAGGAAGATAGGTGATGCAATGGAGCAAAGATAATTTCTTCAACAAATGATGCTGGCAGAACTGGACAACCACACATACACACAACAACAACAACTAAACACAGACCTTCTACTCTTCACAAAAATTAACTCAAAATATATCATAGACCTAAATATGAAGCACAAAAATATAAAACTGCTAGATTACATAGAAAGAAAACCTAAACATGGAGGAACTTTAAATTCCTATTATTAAGTGAAAGAAACCAACATGAAAAGGCTATATACCATATAATTCCAACTCTGTGACATTCTGGAAGAGGTGAAACTACAGGGAAAATTTAAAGATTAATGGTCAGCCGGGGTTGGAATGAGGGACAAAAACATAAACACAGCACAGACGATTTTAGGCAGTGAAAATATTCTGTATGGTACCATGGTGATGGATACATGTTATTATACCTTTCTCCAAACCCACAGAATGTTCAACGCCAAAAGTGAACTCTAACGTAACTACTGACTTTGAGAGATAATGACATGTCAACGTAGGTTCATCCATTGTAAAAAATGTATCACTCTCATTGGGGATGTTAATAATGGTAGGCGGTTAGCATGTCTTGGGCATAGAGTAAATATATAGGAAATCTCAGTACCTTCCTCTCAGTTTTGCTGTGAAGCTATACTGCTCAAGGAAGAAAAGGGTTTAAAAATTAATAAATCATAACATTTAAAAGTAAAAAAATGCTATAGTACTTTAAGTAATTTTAAAATATTTTCATTTTTATAAATGAAAATAAATATTTTTCTTTGTGAATTTAGGTATATAGTACTTCTGTTACTGATCACATTTTACTTTGCTCTGTCTATATTAATCCATCTAACTTTTTTTTTTTTTTTCAATTTAAGTAGGATCCATGCCCCTGTGGAGCCCAATGCAAGGCTTGAACTCAGCGATCCTGAGATCAAAACCTGTCTGAGCTGAGATCAAGAGTCAGGTGTTTAATCAACTGGGCCACCCAAGTTCGCCAATGCATCTTATCTTTTATAAGCTCCTTAAGTATGGAGACTATGTCTCACTTTGTATCTTTCATAGTTTTAAACAGTATCTTGAATAACAGGTGTCCCATAAATATTTATACAACAAATAATTTAATATATACTTAGCATCTAACAAGTAGAGTCTGGCAACTCCAACATTGTGAGAAATAGAAATCGTATTATTTCTGCACTTTCTAATTAATTCTGTTGATATTCTTATAATTTTAAATTTCTGATAAACAAAAACTGAAATTTTGTAATTACAAAAGTTTGGGAGAATACAAATATGTATGTCATGCCAGGATCATACACTTAATAGATACTAAGCTATTTTGTATGTCAATTAAAAAAAACAAATGGTAATACTAACATATTTTAGGTCCTATAAAATTTCCACAAGTTTATTTTTCAGACCATTTTTAGTGTCTAGACACGGTAGTAGGAATTTTATATTATCTTATGTCAATTTGTCACCCTAAGTCTGTGAGATAGAAACTGGAACCAGCCCAAACACACACCTGTCCTCCATCAGATCACTTTTAGGAAATAATACATATGAAAATTTAAGACCAAGAAATTGTTTGAAACTATAGGCACCTACATAGCCCTTAGAACATCATGTATTCTAAAGGTATGTGTACCATATTTGAAACATTTGGACTACTGTCATGGTGCCTGGAATACTGTATTTTATATCTTTTTTCTGCTGTTGAAATTATGTACTCTAATGCAACATAGTTACTAAGAAATAGACACTGTAATTCAAATCTAGGTCCATCTCATTCTGAAATTGATGTTTTCAGTGCTTTTGCTCTAATGCCTCTAATGGTTATACCGATTACATTTCATTCAAGTGCATACAAAAGGAAAGATTTTTAAACAACCTAAACAAAATCTAGACCCCAGAAGATGTGTTCTTATTCTAATTTCTAGAGCTAGTAATATTCCCTTATTGAGAAAAAAAGACAGTTATTTGCAAATATAATTAAGTTATAGACTTTGAGATGAAGAGATCATCCTAAACTGTCCACGTGAGCTCTACATCCAGTGATGAGTGTTCTTGTAAGAGACATATAGGGAAGATATGACAGACAGAAGAGGAGGAAGCAAAGTGATGAAGGAGGCAGAGGCTGCTTCCAGAGGCTAAGGAAGAGCTGGAGCTACCAAGTTTGCAGGAGGAAAAGGACATTATCTCCACTAGAGTCTTAGAAGGAAGCACCACCTTACTGGACATTGATTTTGAACTTCTGGGCTCCAGGCTGTGGAAGAATACATTTCTACTGTTTTAAGCCTCCACATTTGGAAATTAATAAACATTTCCATTTTAATCCAGAAACCACAAGGATTTAATATACCACTCAGAAAGACAGGACAAAAAAATCTTACGTGAAACATTTATCCTTAAGGAATATTTGAAAATTTCTTGGGGGAAAAAGTGAATGATTGATTATTATCTTTTTTTCCCCATTACTTAGCAAAATATATATCACAGGAGATGATAAAAGCAGATGCCAAGTTTGTGATAAATACGAATGAGACAATTCTCACCTTTATTAGGAAGGATATGCAGAGAACATAACAACAGGGGAATAGAGATTAAAACGATGCCCTGAAGAGACTTCCTGGCTCCAGTATTGATGCCTTGTCTATGGCATCCTGGGTCTGCACAGTTAACAGGATATTTTCTCTCTGCTTTCTTTTTCCATTCTTCCTTCCCCTCTTTCTCTCTCTCCCTTTCCTTCCTTCCTTCCCTCCATCCCTCCCCATCGCTTTCTTTCTTCCTTCTTCAGTGCCTTAGGAGTCTATTCTCATGTTCATCCTGTATTTTTATTTGATTCATTCATTGGGCAAAAGAAATTTTACCAGGGGAATTTAGTTTTTTACAGAATGCAGTCAAGGAAATAGATTACTTAGCAAAACCATCATCTCCACTCACCTGGAGCTCTTTATCTTCTCACCGCAGACACTCACACCACTGCCTCAGCAATCTAGTCTAAAGAATATGTCCCATGAACATTAACCACATTTCCTCAGGATATTCATAACTATTGATTCTGACATGTTGATGTTCTCTATAAAATTGTTCATTGCTTTGACGTTAAAAGAGGCTTCAGATTTTCCTATCGTAACAATATTTCAGCAAAATTAGATTAGGCCCTAATTAATAACAGGTATTATGAGTAAATAAAAGAGGATAATGAGTAAATAAAGAGGACAAAATAATAATCATGCCTCTATATTTTGAATTTTTGTAGTTTTTAAACTATGTTATTAAATCTGGGTTTTTTCTTTGAACTTTTTATAGATTATTAAACTAAACTATTTTAATTATCAAACTAAAAGGATTCCATGGATTTATATTATAGTTATAATTAAACATACCATTTATTAGCTTTGAATATAACACTAATGAAATAATCAGTAAAATTAATGAAAGTAATAAACATATGTCCTGACTCACTAGCAGTATTTTAAAATTATTTAATTAATTAGTCTCCTTTATTGTTGATGATATATTATTTTTGCAAATGTTTACATGTGAATTAATTTATTCAATATCAGAGGTCAGTATCTTTTGTTTATTCCATAAATATGACAGGATAATACAGGCAATCTATTAAAAGGTGTATAAGTGAATCATAGTGTTCCACCATCTTTTAATCAAATTCCACTGAAATTATTGGAAGCTTTAACTAGCCAGAAAGACTAAGAATGAATGTTTTCCCCTTTGTGTCAATGATTCCTTCACTAATGTAATTCAGTCAGTTTGGTGGTCATAGAAAGGCTTCATGCTATAGGAGTCTAGTGGAAAAACCTAACATTAGGAGAAGATGTATCAGCCCTTTAGTCATTATTCTCAATTCCAGAAAGGGTTTTTCCTAATGGATACTTGTTAAGTCACTTATTGAACAAGCATTACAAATGTAAAAGAGGAATTCAAACTTGTCTTAAGAATCATTGGTGCCTGGGTGGCTCAGTTGGTTCAGAGACTGCCTTCAGCTCAGGTCATGATCCCGGACTCCCGGGATAGAGCCCAGCATCGGGCTCACTGCTTGGCGGGGAGTCTGCTTCTCCCTCTGACCTTACCCCTCTTATGCGCACTCTCTCTCTCTCTCTCTCTCATTCTCTCCCTCTTAAATAAATAAAATCTTTTTAAAAAAAGAATCATACAAAGAATTTCAAATGTATCCCTGAGGCAAGGCAGAATATAGTCAATGTAACTTTAGAAGTAGAAAGAAAAACAATGTAAGCTTATTTTTTGGAAGGTGTGGTGTGGGTAGTGGCTATTTTCTTTCTTTCTTTTGTCTTGTTGTATTTATTTTCCCATTATTCACACTTCTCTGAAGTGTGCTAATATGGCAAGGCTGTGTCTTAGGATCTTAAAAATATCACAACTTAAATAGAGGCAGAAAATTGGATAACCATGTGATACTGTGGAATAGTTGAGTATTATGGAATATACCTAAATTTCTGTCACTTGTATGAACTATTCCTTTTTGTCCATTTCTCACGCAAAAGTTGGAAATAAACAGTATTTTTGAAGTAAGGTCTGACACTACTTTCACAGGAGCTCCTAGATCTTTACAACGGAATCAACACAAGCATTATCTAATATTAGGTAAGAGCCCATAATTTTCCTCAAAATATATTCTCTGCAAAAGAAAAAAAATTCCTGACCCCAAATTCCATATCCTCAACTGTACTAGACTGTTTCCTACTCGTAAATCTCTATTAGCCAAGTGACTGAAGCCAGGTCCCTTCAGTTCTCCATGGATTTTTCTTCTCTGTTAAACAAAGGATTTGACTGGAATAGATAATCTCTAAAATCTGTCTAGTTCAAAACTTTCACGTATTAGATTTATTTTCCCAAGCAGCCAAATTTACTTATTCGGGGAAGAGAATATCAGTGAATTTAATCACCCAACATTTGCAAAGAGAAAACTAATTATTTTCAGTTTCTCAAACAACCTTTGACTGTTTTTGAGGTCATCATCAAGCAGAATGCTCAAAGTACATTAGGTTTTCAACAAATATGTTCTCAACAAATTGCGTCCTTATTAGTGATATAGTATTGGGCTCCATAGTCATATTTACTCATTATAAAATTTGAACACTTTACATTTATAAGGTAAGGTGTAAGTACAAAAACTAGAATGAATTCATCTAAAACTTCCAAAAGGAAAGTTTATATTTGCATGAGCTTTGTTTTGTTTATGCTTAACTTCAAAAACTCACAACACCACATCATAACCTTGAAACACAGTTATGAGATTCCATCCAAATGTAGATCATTGCTGCAATGCGGATCCCATCAGCTTATATAATATGTACATGAATCAGGAGACAAAAAAGTAATGAGGGAAGTGTCTTTGACAGTATTCTGAAATTTCAGCACTACTGTTTTATTTTATGATTTACTGGAAGATTTCCTATGGATATGCATACTTGGAATACACTGAATCCAGCCGAAGGCTTTCCATTCCATTTATTTTTAACACCTGATAAGTGAATCTGATTGAGGGAAACTGGCTGGTGGCTATAAGAGCTGGTGGGATATTTTTGAGTGAGCTCAGCTATAAATAATTATCTCTCTTTCACTATTTGGGATTTAATACAGGGTGGTTTTTGTTTGTTTGTTTCTTTTTTAAGTTACTTTGAAAACAAATGCTCTCTGAGTCTGTAAAACAAAAAAAATTATTGTGCAAATTTCTTTTTACAACTTGTGTTTGTCTTTGGACTAAGACTTTTTGGACAGAAATCTTTCTTTTCAAACACTTTAATCTCACTGCCTTTAAAAAGATTTATTTGTTTACTTCAGAGAGAGAGAGAGAGCACTCAGTGAGCATGGGGGGAGGGGAGCAGAGGGAGAGGGAGAAAGAAACCCAAGCTCACTTGCATTGAGCACAGAGCCCAACACAAAGTTTGATCTCATGACCCTGAGACCATGACCTGAGCTAAAACCAAGAGTAGTACACTTAACCAACTGTGCACTCAGATGCCCCAATACCACTACCTTTAAAAGCAACAGATATGTTTTGAATGCAATGTCAGCAAGGAAAAGAAAACATATATTTCCAGTATATTTTTTCAATGAATTTAATTGCAGAGCTCACATAAATCATTCAAAAATAGTGAGACAAGAGGATCCAACTGGCTCAGTCAGTAGAGCATGCAATCTTGATCTTGAGGCTATGAGTTTTAGTCCCACGTTGGGTATAGATATTAGGTAAAATTTTTAAAAATTTTTTAAAAATAGTGAGACAACATTTAATTCAGACAGTTTTATGGCACTGTATTTAATCTATTCTGAGATTTTTTTCAAATGCAAATTAAGTGTGGAAAATTTATGTAACAATTATAGAATACTATGTATTCTGCAGTATAAAAAATAAAAGTGCTTGTTTGTTCCTGGATTTCAAGGACTGTGAAATAGTAAAGATGATTTTCTTGAGATGCATCCATTGCCTGAAGGGATATGTAGGCCGTTTCAAAAATGGCCAAAGACTATAGCCCAAAACTGATTTTCTAGCTGACCACTTTAAAGATTCCTTCCAAAAGACCTAAATCTAAACTACCTTCATTTTTTTAAAGTTACTGCTACTAAATGTAAGATAAGCATTGGGATATGTATATATATTTATTGTATATTTATATAATGCAGGGCATCCACATCATATATATTATATATAACAAAGGGTACATATCAGATTGTACACTTTTATTGTTTTGTTATTTAAAAATTATACAAGAATATTTTCCTTTCTAAAAATAATACCAGACAAAAAACTAGAAAAATAGTGACAAAGAAGTTAAAAAAAAAAATCTCAAGAAATTGAACTAGGAAAAAAATGGAGAAGATAGCATCCTTAAAAAATGGAAAAGATAGCATCCTTTAAAAAAATGGAGAAGATACATACCTTTTAAGGTACATCAACAAATTAGATGTTGAAATTCAACATCTAATTTCACTATCTACCAGAATTTACTTCTTCATAAGCAGTATCTCCTCAGTTGCTACTGCTGTTGTTTCAGATAAGATGGGGGAGGTTTGAGGAATGAGTTACCAATAGCACAGTCCAGACAGGTTGCCTATATTAAACTTATTGGTAATGAGCATCTCTTAAATTGATAACCCTACATTATCAAAGGTGTTTTTAAGAGAAGATGTGTTCTTCTTAGAACCTTTCATATGAACTCCAACATTTAATAAAGTAGGAGTCTTTTGCTTCATAATCAAATGCTTCTTCATAACGGTGATGGATGTACAGGTCATACTAAACCCTGACAACTATGGGGTGCCAGACATATATAAGATTCAGCAACAACTGTCACTTAGTTTAAATATGGAGTGTTTCGTCCTCTTTGAGTAAAGAAGAGTTAGATGTAAAATTAATGTAGACTACTCTCAGTATTTAAAAGATCTTTTATTTGTGCCATGATGTTAAAGTTCATTCCTTCATTTCCTATATTTATCACTGAGGTCTCAATAATGTGCCCACGTTTTCTACCCTGGACTTTGTGATTTATCAGAAGGAGAACTGAAGATAAGACCATGTTAAGATCCTAAAACAACTACCAAAACCAACTCAAGAAGCTGTTTCCATAACTTATAAAACAAAGATAATGCTTACTCCATCTGTGAAACATTCCAGATACTGTGAGAAGCAAATGAAATGATCAATATAAAAGCATTTTGAAATTTTCAAATGTGGGGTTGAAGTCCCAGATTAAGTATCTGCCTCTTCAATTACTCCCACAATCACACTAAAATGTCAATAAAGAATAACCCACAAGGACAATGAGAATTAAAAAATACATGAGACAATCGATGAGAAGAAACATTTTAGATCCTGGGAAACTGGTGGATGGCTGGTTAGGGATTTAGTAAAGTAGAAAAGGCTGGAAATCAGTTTCCTTCTGAGAGTATGACCAAAAACCAACAACATAATCTGAGCCACAGAACCTTAGAATGGTTCAAAAATTGGAAGCACTACATTTAGAAAGTATGAGTGGGGGTAGAGCTGAATAAAAAGATAATTGGTTCAAATTTGCTATAACTTAGACACTTCTCTACCTTATGAGAAGCCAGGAATATTAAACCAGAGACTCCAAAGTCAGGGACACTTAACCAACAGTGACTAAGACATCATAATGAAAACAGTCATAGGAATGGGAAGTTTACCTTTATAACACTGAAACGCAAAGCTTTTCCTCTCTATGCATCTACCAGAAAAATGGCAAACAGACTCTGTCTTATCCCAGGAAGGTGACAGGTCGGGTTTTTTGTTTGTTTGTTTGTTTTTGTTTTGTTTTGTTTTTTGTTTTTTTACTTTGAAGAAAGCTTGGGGCCACATCCCAAAGATATGACCAAGAGATTTTGATATTTGGAGGTCGCTTAGGAGATGACCGAATTGACCATTCCACAGTGAAGCCAACTTGTCAAACACAGCTCTACCAGCTGCCTAGTCTCTTTAGTATTAATAAACAGAAGGGATCACCAAGCACATGAGAAATATAATGAAACTGACAAAGAAACACCAAGAAAATCAGGGTGATATAAAAAGCAGAACATTCGGGGGGGGGGATCACATCATTAATGGCTTCAGAGAAGTAAAAGAGGATACTGCATCCATGAAGCAAGAGAGAGTTGCTGGATAGGAACAAAATAAGTCTGTAAGAAAAATAAACAGAACATCTGATATGTTAAATTAGAAAGTTTTCAGATAATTTAAATATAGGTATACAAAAGCCGTGCAAGTGAAAGAAAAATACATTTATTAAATATATTCTTATTATTTTAAAAAGATTTTATTTATTTATTTGACAGTGAGAGAGAGATCACAAGCAGGCAGAGAGAGAAGGAGGGGGGGAAGCAGGCTCCTTGCTGAGCAGATAGCCCAGTGCAGGGCTTGATCCTAGGACCCTGAGATCATGACCTGAGGCAAAGGCAGAGGCTTAAACTACTAAGCCACCCAGGCACCCCATTAAATATATTATTTTTAAAAAGTTGTAAATGGTATACTATGTAGTTCAGGTGTAAACCATCTTCACAGTTATTTTGGTCAATGAGTATCCATTTAACTTCAAAATGTGACACAATTACAGTTGACCCTTGAACAGTGTGGGGGTTAGGGTCACCAAACCCCCACTCAGTTGAAAAGTTTATATAACTTTGACTCCCCTGAAACTTAACTACTAATAGCTTATTGTTGACCAGAAGCCTTGCTAATATGAACAGTTGATCAATACATATTTTGTGTGTTACGTATATTATATACTGTATTTTAAACTAAAATTTATAAATTGAGATAGAGAAAAGAAAATGTTACTAAGACAATCATGAGGAAAATACATTTATGGTAATGCACTGTATTAAAAAAAATACACCTATACATGGACCCATGCATTTCAGACCCATATTGTTCAAGGGTCAACTGCATAAGAGAGAGAAACAGAGCAAGTGGGAGAATACATATAAGTGGGAAGTGGGTAGGAGAGCTAAAATTCACCTTCTATATTTCTAACTCTTTGGAAATGCCTCAGGTTTATAATCTCCAAATAATAGAATAAGGGTATTATTTAGAAAAATGAAAAGATGTGCTGGAAGAAGCAACTTTAACAGTTATAAGAGGTTGCTTCTGACATAGCAGTGGGAAACCTCATATTATTTTTTGACTTTTAAAATATGAATATGCACTACTTTCATAGAAATAAAAATTCAATCTAAAAGCACAGCTAAGAAAAATTCAAATGTAAGCCATTATTAGTTGGCAACACAGTGTCAACATAGGACCCCTTTTCTTAGGCCCTGCATCGTGGTTCCTTCAAAAAGATTACTGTGCTAAAATTTATTCTAAGCAATAGAAGAAAAAAAAAAACCAGTATCTATGTAACATCTCATGCGATGCTATATCTACTTTATCTCATTTAACTCTTCTAATAATCAGTCAAGTATTATTCTGTGTCTCTTACAGATAAGGAACTCTCTTCATCCCTGCTGGCACACAGTATGTAGCAAAGCTATGATATAAACATGCATCTGTCTTTAAAATCCCTTTATCATAACCAATCCCATAACTCCAGTGGCTTCCTTTCAACTACAAAATGTTTAAGTCCAAGATTCTTAGCATATCACATAATATCATCCAAGGTTCCACTCCAACATCACAAATATGCAATATTATGATCACATATTATCAACTCAAGGTTCAAATAGTCTAATTTGTTTGCACTTCCTACCAATATACTTAGTTCTGTTGATACCAATCTCTACTGGAGTCTCACGCCTCAATCCTCCCCTGTTCTTCTGTTATCCCCTCTGCTGAAAATAGTCTTCTCATCCTCCTTTATTTGGCATCCTCTTTTTCATTCACTTCACTTTTCATTCTTTCATTCATTTTCTTTTTTAATGAAAAAAAGTCCAGTCTATGTGCGATACCTAACAACAGTACTTTCATCCCTCTCATCACTTACACACTAGAGGGCTAATATTTTGTCTGTGACTTTGTCATACTTATCATTAGACCTCAAGAGCCATTGGGGAAAACACGATAATGTTCTTTACGATAAAGAACTAAGCATCTAATAGTAGAGAGAAAAATTACATGGAAAACTATGGTTCTAGACAGACATTGAAAGTTACTATGAGAAATGAGTAACACTCTTTGAGAGTTTGGGCAAAGAAGATAACACAGAGGATTTGTTGTAGGAGGAAAGAATCATTAGCCTGATTGCACAATTAAAAAAGAGGACAGATTACACAGTGGAGGATTTAAGAAAGTCTTAGGCAATGCCAGAAGAAAGCATAAGTCTCCTTTCAAGGAAGATCAGTTCAGTTTTACCAATGTATAGGGTGGGAGGTTTAGTTCCAGAGCATGAAAGAACAGGGCTTGGTACTTGAAGTATTTGACAGGTGCAAACTTGATGGAAATGGAGTAGGCAGTGGAAAGGTGACTGCTGAAAGGTATTTATGAAACTATCATGACAGAGCAGTGGAGAACAACAAAGAAGGATTATGAAGACCTATTAGGTAATACGTTCTGCAAGCCTTAGTGGGAAGGATAACCTGAATGAGGAGATGTCACTATGAATTCAAGATTTTGAATCTCAGTGTCTGAAGAATACAGCACTATAACAACAACAGGGCTTATGTCTGATGTCTCCAGAATTTCTAGTCAGTAGAAAGTGAGATCATCTACTGAGATGTGAGAGGGTTAGAGAGATTAAATTCTTCACGGATCAGTGGGGTGGGAGTGGGAGGGAAAGAAAAGAAAAGAGAGAGAGAGAAAAAAAGAAACTTGCTCTGCAGTTTATATTCATGATATATTCATGAACTGTTTTTAGAATGTGAACTGTTTTAGAAGAATTTTAAATACACATCTAGATTAGAACCACTGAGCTTTCACTGGAAGAATAAATCATATATCAGCATTGTATATATTGTGGAGGTAGCAATAGGCCTAATGACTTCTATTTTTTGCATTTAATGAACAATGTCCCATAGACTAGTGATTTGTTACATTATTACTATCTGGTTCTTTCAATTTATAGAAAAAATAAGTCTCAAGATGTTTAAGTTAAAAAAAAAAAAGTGAATGAAAGCCTAATTTTCAAAAATGCAATCTCTCTTGAATCTTCAGGTTTTACAAATTCAAACTAAGGTCCAGGTATAAATATGGCTTTATTTTGAACCCCGAAACATCCAAGTTCGATATTAAACCCATGCAAATGTACAACATTCTTTTTCTTCTCAACAATTTTGAGCATATCACACACACAAAAATCTCTCATTAATCCTACCGACTCTTGCTCAAAGAGGTACAATTCCTTTACCCAGTTATTTGGCATAGCACAGAAAACACAGTATCTTGACAGTTCAGTACAGCCAGACTAGAACCCCAACTTCTTTAATTTTAGTTCAACTCTCTCTTCACACAAAAAGTAACAATTTTTTTAAAATTTGAAACACCTGATGCTTGTTTTCTAGCTGCTTTCCGAGTTGCATAAAGTTACATCTGACTCCTATTTCCTAGCTGCTTTCTGAGTTGCATAAAGTTAGCAATTGCATCTATCATTTCTTTGAAACAAATCCACAACTTGTTTCACTACAATGCAAACAGCAGGAGTTCAATAAATGTAGACTCATTAACTTGGAGCAGGCTACATAATGTTTGGATACATTTAGAACTCCAAGTGGATTCAGGTACTCAAATAGAGGGACAAACAAAGCAATATTATTTAATTAAACTGATTTCAATTAGAGAGTGCGTGACACAAAGATTAATTAAGGAGGATATCAACGAGTACAAATGAAGTAAAATTCACAAAAATCTATTCCTGAGGGAGAAATCCTTGAAAGTCTAAATGTCTAAGATCAAGAAAATAGTAAGTTTCCTTCTATCAGCGTGGATGGAAAGATAACTGCTTCTATTTCACATATGCACTTTGCACTGGGAATATTTCTCCTCCAGAGCTCTCTTTGCTGTTCATGTGGCTTTGCATCATTGTAGTTCTGATGAATCTTGTAACAAAGTTGCTGTACATGGTAGCTAGATCTGATAAGTTTAAAGTGAAAACTGTTCCTCTTAAACTGTGTTTTAATAGTTTAGTCATAGAGAGGGGCTGCCTGGGTGGCTTAGTGGGTTAAAGCCTCTGCCTTCCACTTAGGTCATGATTCCAGGGTCCTGGGATCGAGCCCCACATTGAGCTTTCTGCTCAGCGGGGAGCCTGCTTCCTCCTCTCTCTCTGCCTACTTGTGATCTGTATTTGTCAAATAAATAAATAAAATCTTAAAAAAAATTGTTTAGTCATAGAGAAAATAGCATGCATCATAATCATTTGCTAATCATTAAGATCATTTTGCAATTTAAATTATTTTGTCTCTTGTAGGCAATATCTGCAAAAGCTAAGAAAAAAATACTGCATCAGAGTTAAATTCTTAAATTCTTAAAACTATTAATCATGAAAAAACTTAATAAATAAGTTAAAGTAACAATTTTACAGGTAGGCGTTGATGAAGATATAAATATTTCTAAACGATATCTGAAAAATGAAATAATGGAAAACAGGATTATTTTCCCAAAAGAATAAATCAGACTAAGTATTTTTTTTAATTTAATGGCAAAGACAAAAAAAATAGGATTTTTTAAACTGACATAAGTTAATCCTTTGGAGCATGTAATGGAGGATGGTGCTGCCTAGATTTGCAGAGCAGAACATCATTCACCACTTTCCAAAAATGCCTGCACCCTCCACAGGGTCTTGACTTGAGTCAGTTCTACCTTCAGCAATGGAATCAAATTAAACACACTTCACTCCTCTCCAACTGCTCTTGCTAAGCTTTCAGAAGTTCAGACAGCTTTGTGGACAACTATAGCCTCAGAAAGAAAAAAAAAAAACTATAAAGAACAAATGACTGTGAGTCTCACAATAGAGGTCAGACAAAGGGATACAGACATGTGCAAGTGATGAGTCTGTGTTCACAAATATGGAGTCAATGGGTTCCAACAATAAGAATGCCTACAGATGAGGCACACTGGAGTAAACGCTGTTTTTATTATCATTGGTTGTTTCTTCTATCTGTAACTTTAAAATGTACTCGACATATTTTTAACTGAAAATAATCAGCTCTTCTTTAAAGAACTGTGACTTAAAACATCTATGAAATTCTTCTATGAGTCATAGACTCACAATGTCAAAGGAGTGTCAATGCTTCCATTAATCCAACTATGATAAAATGCGTCTCTTTTGAAACATTTTGTGACATTAGATTCTATGAGGTAAATCTAGCCCTGATAAAAGCTTTGAGAAGGTGAAGTTTGAAAAGTTGAAGTCTGCCATTTCAGTTATCTTCCTGCTACCCTCAGTTCTTTTTTCCCTTTCTCCTTCTTTCCTCTTTCCTGCCTTCCATCTATCCACAAGCACATGATCCTAACTTGCTCTGATTCTACAACTTGGTCATCACTGATTGTATACAATTCCCTCTGGGTTCTACTGCTTCACAGAAGAATCATTCTGTTGAAATAATTTTAACATCCATTTTTTTTTCTACCTGTAACATTAAATTATGGAAAATTTGGAAATCACAGAGAAAAATAATAAAATTAAATTTGCACATGTTATGCAGACTCTGGAATTGAACCACTTTTGTAGGAATTCTGGAGACCTTGGGCAAATAATCTGACCTCTGATCATCTTAGTTGGATCACGTATAGAGAGGACATAAGTCTCACTTAAAAAACAAACAAACAAACAAACAAAAAACAACAAAGTCTTATTTCATATAATTGTGATGAAAAATAATTGAAAGAATCCATGTAAAGTTCATATAAGAATTCCTACTAAGAGCTCAGGAAATGTTTTATTATTATTTTTCAGAGAAATTCCTAATATCCTAATGGCAACATAAATATTTTCATTCATAAGGCCAGGATCCTAGGTCTGTCTTTACTGTTCTCTAGTTACATAAATTAAGCAGGCTTTTACTAATAATAATAATGACATAAAAATAATAACTAACTCTTATAGAGTACTTATTAGGAACTAAACATTCTCTAGGCCTTTTACATATATTATAACTGAATTAATCCATACAACAAGCATACATGGACAAATACTGTTATTATCCCCATTTCACAAATGAAGAACTTTAGTCTCAGAGAAGTTCATCACCTGGTACCACCCAGCTTGTAAGTGGCAGCATAATGCCAGAACAAGGCAGTTTGTCTCCAGCATCTGGGTTCCTAACCTCTGCATCACACAACACTAATTTCTGTGAGCTTCAAATTCTTCTTCTCTAAGAAGAATCATCTCTTCCTCACCAGAAAAATCATGATCATACATAAAAAGAAGTATAAATCATAATAATTTTCAAAGTATTGCATATATTAAAGTGTTTGGATTACTGAAAAAAAAAATGAAGATGGGGTGAATTTTCCTTGAACCTTCTCCCTTCAGTGTACCTTTCAAGTCATGAAAACATTTCCCTGCAATTCTATATAATAAAAACATTCAAAGCACTGCGGTAAGCACTTTATGTGTAATAGCTCATTTAATCTTCATAGGGGTGTCATATATGAGCAAACGGGAGAGCAGAGAGAGGTTAAGTTACTTGCCCAAGGTTATATTACAGATAAATCTCGGAACTGAGATTTCAATGTGGGAAGCCTAAAACTGGAGCCCACAGCACTGTATGCCGTACTTTACGTAGTTTCTGGAGGAAATGGAAAGACTCTATTCATGTCCTAGAGTTTTCATGTAATAACTTTGAAAATGTATAGATAAATATATTAAATTACATCTATATACAGTTTTACGGTTTCTAGAAATGGTAACCATGGAGTAATGCATAGAAAAGAAGCAAAATTACTTTATCTCTTTGTATGCATTAAGAATTCCATTTATTTTACATCAGTGGCTCCCCGGACTATCTAGAAAATTAGGGTATTTGACAGACTTGTTTATTCATTCTCTAATTGGTAGACAACTCACATTGCTTCACCATACTTGGAAGTGCATTATACTTGATGAAATAATTTTCTCCAACCATCAGGGTTTCTCATGTTTGAAATGAGGATAACTTTGCTCATGAGAAGGAAATTGGAAAAGAGAGTACTTGAAATGTGTTAGCTGAGAAAATACATAAGCAAATACTGTAAAAGGGAAAGGAAAGCAAAATCTTTAGAACATGAAACTGAAAATGCTCATATATATTTATATTGATACTTATTTGCTCCCTAATCTCATCTGGGAAGACACAGCTAATTAAATTTGGTTTCAATGTGTTAGATTTCTATACATAGTAGAGTGATTAGTTTAATCATTTCATAAAATATATCTTACCTTCTAAAAACATTTAAACCTCTATATCCCAAATATTTATCACTGGCTTAAAATTGGGCTCTAGGCCTTCTCTATTGCTGGTCATTAATCTACCAGATATGTTCTACACAATAGTGCATTATGAAACTTTAAAGGAAACATTCATCTTGGCTAAGTGAATGTTTAAAAGTTTCCTTTCCTACTTTTTGAGACCTTACAACTCAGTAACCCTTAGATGTCCTGCTGTATCTGGCCTGGCCCTATGAACTAGCCTTCATCCTATGCTGCTTCTCTATCCATTCCTGAAACTTCCTGGCTTTCCACCTCAGTCCTGTTCACATACTGCCCCATCCCTTTTTATGCTCTCCTCCAAAAACATATGCCACGAATGGATTTCAAATTCCAGACACATGCAGAGAGGATTCATGATGTGGACCAATGGAATAAAGGTGGTCTGAGAGAAAGATTGATGTTTCAAAGTATTTTATTAGAGTCTGGTCTCCCTGGGTCACCCATAATAGGACAAACCCTCCCTTGACATCTTGACCTACCATAGGTAGCTTCATCGGACTGTGTCAGATTTTCAGAGCCCATTCTCACTTTAAAAGTGCTGCCTTCTAGTAATTCCCCTGTTAGAGATTACTCACAGTCCTTCTGTCCTTTGACCTTGCCCCAGTACAAAGTTCTTGAGAGCAAAAAGTAAATGATAATTTTGCACAAGGGAATTGCAGAGACTAGAGGTCATTGCAACAATCTATAAAAGTCAAAAGCTTCAATGTCTACCTTGATATTTTAAGGTAGAAACATTTAACTCAAAGGTTCAACACTTTAAAAGCAGAATTTTGAGTGTTTTGTGAGCAGGAGATTTCTAGGAAGGGACATTTCTTTGCTGTCTCTGGAATCAAGCTGCTTATGAAGTAACTACCTGTTTTATCAATAGGATGGCCTCATCAGTCACACTGGAATTCCTAAAGAGTTAACGTCCAATTCTTTCCCAGACCTCCTTAATCCTGTATGTTCTATAACTCTCACTTACTGAATACAGATAAAAGAAACAAGATGTAGGAACAGCCAGTGGTGAAAGAGCTACTTGAGGGTTTCAACCAAGTCCTGGTGTCAGCTTCATGTCTGGCACACAAAAAAGAGATAAAGAGACAGGCAGGAGAGAGAGTGGGAAGCAACAGCTACCAGGGAGAAATACAAACCACTCACATAGTAGTGATCTATGGAAAGGGTAGGCAAGGGGGGAGAGAGTACAGAAATAAGAATAAATGATGTCGACCAAATAGCACACTGCTGAGCAGTGAAAGAAAGGGGCAGAAAGAGAATGCAAGGCATTGACCCTCTCACTTACTAGTGCTGGAACATGAATGTACCTAGTTGTATTCAATGATCTAATTTATTTGACTATGCTGGGATAGAGCACATCAGAGAAGATACCACAGAAGCACTTCCCCACAGCATTTCAGCTACCATTGAGCAGCAGGAAAATAAACACCCCCATTTGTGGCACAAAAGAGAAAATTACATCTATTCATGGCCTAGGGGGAAAAAAATCTCTGGAATATTATGGTGAATTAAAGAAACTGGTGGATTTTTATAAAATCTGCTTTATCAAAGTCATTTATTTTCTGAGTCTCTTCTTAGCTCCCTTCCTATACAATTAACTCACTAAAAGGATGTGGATGGGTATAAAATAATCAGTTTTGCCATATGGAATTTGAAAGAGCAACCCTTCATAAAGGATGCTTTGGGGACTGTTTTCAAAGTCATCTGGAAATTCTTTCCAGCTCTAAGTCTGTAATAAAGAAAGATAATGGTCTTTGTTCCCTGAGACCACTTCAGGGCTCCAGATGAGTAAGCAGAGAAAGAGGCTTTGACTCTAATGACATTGCCCTATCCATGCCTTGATGAGGTCCATGATGCCGCTGACTGTCATGGCAGCCACGCCATACATCTGTTCTTTTTGGTCAGTTAACTCCCTAGAGATGAGTCCTCCCTGCAAAACATGAAAACATAAAAAAAAAAATAGAGGCCAGAGACACAGAATAAGGCAGGAAAGAAAAAAAAAAAGAGTCATGGGGATGATATGAAGAATAAGAGAAAAAATAAAGAGGGATAGAGAATCATAAGTTTTTCAGATAAGGAAGACATACAATGGAAGGAGGTATAAAAAGTGAAGAGGATAAATTGAGAAGGGGAGCAGAGTACAGAGTTGAATATTTGTATAAATTTAGCAACAGGACTCATACAAAGAAAGTCTATCTTACAGAATCACGTCACTGAGAAATCACAGAC
The DNA here is from genome assembly GCF_922984935.1 of Meles meles. Lineage (NCBI taxonomy): Eukaryota > Metazoa > Chordata > Mammalia > Carnivora > Mustelidae > Meles > Meles meles. Next base: position 157,082,145 of record NC_060066.1, on the reverse strand, counting down.
AAAAATCTGCTACAGTTTTATGTTGTTTGATAAAAAGGAAATGGCAATAATAATGTAACTAAGCATATATTATTTGGAATGCAAGGAAAATCCATCTATCCATGTCTCACTGAAATTATCAATGATACCAGAAATCACATCGGTCATCTTTGTGTTAAGCATTGCCCTCTTTGGAGGTCCTAATTTAACTAATTCAGAGTCTTATAACACATTTTTTCAAAGAACTAATAGTCCAGTGTGAATTCATCTGGGAGACAGGAAAAGAATACTGGGGCTGGGAAGGGATAGCAAGTGCCTGCTGTAACAGCAGAAAATAGTGTGTGAGGGAGTTAAAGTCCCTAAAACCCAGAATTGTCATCCGTTGACCTCTGACTCTCATGGAGGAGGGAATGAATATGTGGGATGAGGATTCATAATGTCAAGGCTTCAGGCTTTATCATGCTGGGTGGGGAAAGGCTTTCTGTGCACTAGGGAAGATTTGGGGAGATACACAAGATTTAAGACGGGAAAAGAAAAAATAAACACACACATACACACACATATTAGTTATTTTTTTTTTCTTTTGAAAGTGATCATGGGACGCCTGGGTGGCTCAGTCGGTTAAGCATCTGCCTTTGGCTCAGGTCATGATCCCAGAGTCCTGGGATCCAGCCCATCATTGGGCTTCCTGCTCAGCGGAGCACCTGCTTCTCCCTCTCCCTCCACCTGCCATTCTGCCTACTTGTGCTCTAGCTTTCTCTAAAGTAAATAAAAAAAAAAAAATCTTAAAAAAAAAGTGATCTCTATATCCATTGTGGGGCTTGAACTCATGATCCTCAGGGTCGTAGGAACCAGCCTGGCACCCAGGGAAAGAATATTTTTACAAAGTTGTTTCTCTTTTTTTTGTTTCTGTTTGTTTGTTTGTTTGTTTGTTTGCTTTTTGTTTTCCATCTCAAACATCCAAATTACCTAGTTTCTCTGGGAGTAACAACTGGTAGGAAGAGCAAGAACTAAATGCTTGGGGGAAGGGTGCTGAGAGAGAAGGGAGAGTGGAATGAAAAGAGATGAAGTGCTCAAGACCTGTTTTCCCATCTAAACAAATTTGCCTAAGCCAATCCTGCAGGAATGTACACAGAGGTGATATGAGTCCCAAAGTACATGTAAGCCCACACACATGTTTACTAGCTTCCCTCCCACAGATGTTCAATGAGAACAAAATAAATTAGATCAACATTTTTAAAGTGCATCCTGTAGCTATTTGCCCACGGAAAGAAGACAAGTGGCTATTTCAAAAGCTGATGTACCAGGTCAGAATACTCAATATATGATAAAAATTAATGAGCCAGTAAGTGATCCAGCTGCAGATCTGATCAATCCAGCAACTGCATTTTGTGTTTCCTGAGTAGAACAAATGAGTAATGGCATTTTATGGCATGAGCTTACATAACTGCAAATGTTATTAATGATTTTAATCCACCTTTAAAAATGACCCAAGTCCATTAAAAAAAAAAAATACTGCCAGCATACTTGTTCTGTAAATTTTGGGAAGATAAAGCCTGTAGTTCACCACAAATTGTACTAGTAAGTACATTGCTGAAATCACTACTAATTATTTCTATTAAATTGTATAGGTCAGTATATTTCTCACAACTTTAACAACTAAATGCCTCCATTTTTTCCTTTTACAAAATATAAAGCAGAATAAAGGAGGCATTGGAGTCATTTTCTATCACAGCTTTCACATTTGTGATTCTCTCAACCAAAACTCCTTGTCTAGATTTTCTCATTTATATACTATTGCAGTTGTTGTTTTCCAATCACTCATCATATGTAAATCCTAATGTACTTCTAACTATCCTGGCTATTTTCTCTGAACCTTTTTGATCTCTAATGTATGTCTTAAAATGCAATAATCTAACTCAGACCATGTAGAGCAAGGATGCATCATTTGATATGGAGTCATTATGCCATTTTACTACAAAAGTTTTCCTTTTCTTGGTGCACAAAGCACTTTTATTAACTATTGAAATGCAACAGAAAATTGTCTTCCATATATGCAGTATTATTTTCCTCACAGAACCCAATGGTTGCAATATCATAGTTTCACTAGTTTTATCTACAAAGAATGAGTCAGACTTGTAAAAGTTGTTGATCTTACATAGAGAAGTTGAATTCCACCTGTCACAGCTACCTGATTGCCCAGACCGCTTAGGGTTTGTTGAAACATCTAAGAGTTCTAGTTTCTTCAATAGCATTATTAGTTAATATTGGTAAACAAAAGCACTGCTTTTTTCTATGGTATATAGCATTTTCATTTTGATTTTTGGTAAGTGATAGTTATTGTAACTGAAGGTTATATAGTTTGATACCTTTCCCATGATCCCATCCTTTCTTTGTAGTCAGTTTATGAGGCATCTCAACATCTGATGTTAATATCAGTTATGGTATATCGAGCAAATTGTGGATCACAGCTGTAAAATGCCTGCCAAGAAATGTATTTTTTATACTTGATTTATATAATTTTGAATAGCAGTATGGGTTCCCATTATTTAATCACTGGTAAAATGATGATAATTTAGTGAAATTATAAAACATCTGTGTTTAGAACAGTCCTGCCCTACCAAAGTCATAGATTATATTAGAAATTTTGAAAAATGCATGGTATAAATTCTCTCTGGATACATCTTTAGTATCTCCTCATTTTCATCAAAAGACTTAACTAATCCCTGGGCCTCTGTTCTTGTCACTCTGCATTCCGTTTCTGAGAGAGCTCAACCCACAAACACATTAATGGAACTCTTTCTTAAATAATGACTCTTCCAATTTGTATCTCCAGGCCCATATATATAATTAAAGACTAGATGTTCACAGATACCTCAAGTTCAATGTGTTCAAAACTTGAACCATGTTTCCCTATACCAAACCTGCTCCTTTCCTTGTATTTCCTATCTTTGAAAGTGATATCCTGTAATCTAAGACAGAAACCTGGGTGCTATCCTAGATGTCTATATTTTATTTATTCCCTGCCCTATTTCTTATAGAATACAAATTCCATAGCTGAGATGATCACAAATTCTTGCCCGGACCACTGCAATAACCTCCTAATTGACTTGCTCACCTCTGCTCTTCTCCCCCTGAGATATACCTTCTGGTTATCTGTCAGGGTTTGCTCACAAGCTGCAAATTGCCCCTCCTTAATACTCCTTAATATTATATAACAGATCTCTTGTTTTTAGAATCACATATACTAGCATCATCCACCCCAATCTCAGCTCTTGCTGCTACTCATCTCCCTTTAGACCCCAACTTCCTCCCACCAGTAACAAACACACCCTTTGTTTAAGCCACAGAAAACACGTTTATTTCCTAAATAGGTCACGTTTCATGCCTTGGCTGATGCTGCTCCTAGAATGCTCTTCCCTCTTCTTCATTTGATAAACATTAATTGGTCCATGGAGCTTTTACAACTCAGCTTCAGCTCCTCTGGGAAGACTTCCCTACTCTCTAGACTTTTATAACAACTTACATTTATTCCTGTCAAAATGCATCTCTTTACACGCTCATTGATATTCACCTGTCTCTTTAATCTACTAGATTATAAATAATTTGAGAACAAGAATCTAGAATGTATACATGGATATATATATATATATATATATATATATATATATACACACACACACACATATATATTTATTACTGAAATTAAATCAGTGGTAATATTTCAGAAATATATATAAATGAAGATAAATATATAAATATATATAAATGAAGATAAGTTAGAACTTAAATACGAATTACTGTAAGAATCTAAATCTTGCATCACTAAAAACTTCTTAAATATTTGAAATAATCACTAATGCACAGTTTCTTTAAGATATCCTTAACTATAGGTTTAGAATACTACTGTCCAGGGGCGCCTGGGTGGCTCAGTGGATGAAGCCGCTGCCTTCGGCTCAGGTCATGATCTCAGGGTCCTGGGATCAAGCCCCGCATCGGGCTCTCTGCTCCGCAGGGAACCTGCTTCCTCCTCTCTCTCTGCCTGCCTCTCTGCCTACTTGTGATCTCTGTCTGTCAAATAAGTAAATAAAATCTTAAAACAAACAAACAAAAAAAGAAATATAATGTGAGCTGTACATGTAATTTTTAATTTTTTAGTACCCACTAAAAAAAAACGGTAAAAAGAAACAGGTAAAATTAATTTTAATAATATATTTTATTTAGTTTAATATGTGAAAATCTTATCTTTTCAATGTCAAAATTAAGTCATTACTAAGATAGTATACTTTTTTATATTAAGGGTTCAAAATCTGGTGTGAATTTATAGTTATGGAACATTCCATTTCAGAATAGTCACACTTTTTAAGTGTTTCATAACTGCATGTGGCTAGTGGCTACCATATTGGGAGGTTCACAAGAATTGTTAGGTTCAACTCCACTCCATGACAGATCAGTTAAACAGCAGCTTTTAATGAAATTTGAGTTAGAGCTAGAACACTTGTTTTTGTTTGTTTGTTTAATAGCTATGACCAAAGTGAATCTGAAATTACTTTAAAAGAATTATCCAGGAGGGATATCTTCCATATAAAATAAGGATGACTCAGGAAGCAGTAGATGGCGTTTCCCTTCACATTATCATAAGTTAAAATCAAATGAACTAAACAAACTGATTGCAGATTTGGAAGAAAATTAAGGAGGGCCAGCCTCCTCAGCTAGAGATTTTTTGAGGCAGTTTTTAATATAGTGGATGGTTAATTCAATGAAGAAAATTGTTCAGCAGGTTCCCTCATAGCCAAACTTGGTGTGGTTAACTTTGGCAGTTCGTATTTTCCTCAACTGAGGATTTATAATTCCCATGTCCTGGTCATAAACTTAAGTTGAGTTCTAAATTATTAGAATGTTATATATTCCCTTAACAAGCTACTTTTTTTTTAAAGAGATTTTAGTTATTTATTTGGCAGAGAGAGAGAGCACACAAGCAGGGGAAGCAGCAGGCAGAGGAAGAAGCAGGCTTCCCACTGAGCAAGAAGCCCGATATGGGCTCAATCCCAGGACCCTGAGATTGTGACCTGAGCGCAAGGCAGATGCCTAACAGACTGAGCCACTCAGGCATCCCCGCTAATGACTTTCTTAGAATGTCTACGGGAAGTTTGTAGGCAGTAATGCTTTTTAAGCCAGTGAATGTGATGTACTGAGTAGAGAGGACACTTAAGAGGGCCAACTTCTGGCTGGAGCTGACCACTGAGAGGCAATGTAGATAAGTCATGCAGTTATCAAGTAGCAGATTTGGGTCTTAAAGTCTCTAACTCCAATGCCATGATCTAAACCACAGTTACTATCTGAGAAGTTACGCATAGGGACTTAGAGCATTTTCCAAATCCAACCATTTCTTAGAAGTCCTTTTTTTCTATCTGGGCACATCCGAGCTGGCTCCTAGGACTACCCATTATAATTTCTCCATTCTTCTACCACCTATAATGTGAAAAAAATCTACAAGTAGTAGGAAGCCTGCCTTTACATTCCTTATAGCTATTGTTAAAGAAATGTATGAACAAATGAATGAACAAGGCTGGCCATTTAGAGTATTGTCAATCACCTCCAAAAATGAGTCTTCAGTTTGTTAATATAGAAAGAGCAAATGTATGAGACAGTTATCCATTTCTTTCAGAATCATGAGGATAAATGCCAGAGACATTATATGTGATAGATAAGCCCATTTAAAAAAGCAAAAAACCAAAAACAACTGTCTACATGTCTTACTCCACTATTCTCTCACCATTAAAACTCCACTATTTCTTCCTGGTTCAGTTGTGGTAGTTTATATGTCTCTAGGAATGCATCCATTTCTTCCAGATTGTCCAATTTGTTGGCGTAGAGTTGCTCATAGTATGTTCTTATAATTGTCTGTATTTCTTTGGTGTTAGTTGTGATCTCTCCTCTTTCATTCATGATTTTATTGATTTGGGTCCTTTCTCTTTTCTTTTTGATGAGCCTGGCCAGGGGTTTATCAATCTTATTGATTCTTTCAAAGAACCAGCTCCTAGTTTCATTGATTTTTTCTATTGTTTTTTTGGTTTCTATTTCGTTGATTTCTGCTCTGATCTTTATGATTTCTCTTCTCCTGCTGGGTTTAGGGTTTCTTTCTTGTTCTTTCTCCAGCTCCTTTACGCGTAGGGTTAGGTTGTGTACTTGAGACCTTTCTTGTTTCTTGAGAAAGGCTTGTACCGCTATATATTTTCTTCTCAGGACTGCCTTTGCTGTGTCCCACAGATTTTGAACTGTTGTGTTTCCGAAGGGGCACGTGTACCCGAATGTTTATAGCAGCAATGTCTACAATAGCCAGACTATGGAAAGAACCTAGATGTCCACCAACAGATGAATGGATAAAGAAGAGGTGGTATATATACACAATGGAATACTATGCAGCCATCAAAAGAAATGAAATCTTGCCATTTGCGACGACGTGGATGGAACTAGAGCGTATCATGCTTAGTGAAATAAGTCAATCGGAGAAAGACAACTATCATATGATCTCCCTGATATGAGGACATGGAGAAGCAACATGGGGGGGTAGGGGGATAGGAGAAGAATAAATGAAACAAGATGGGATTGGGAGGGAGACAAACCATAAATGACTCTTAATCTCACAAAACAAACTGGGGGTTGCTGGGGGGAGGTGGGATTGGGAGAGGGGGAGCGGGCTATGGACATTGGGGAGGGGAGGCGAACCATAAGAGACTATGGACTCTGAAAAACAACCTGAGGGTTTTGAAGGGTCAGGGGTGGGAGGTTGGGGCAACCTGAGGGTTTTGAAGGGTCAGGGGTGGGAGGTTGGGGGAACAGGTGGTGGGTAATGGGGAGGGCACGTTTTGCATGGAGCACTGGGTGTTGTGCAAAAAGAATGAATACTGTTACGCTGAAAAAATAAATAAAATGGGAAAAAAAAAAAACTCCACTATTTTCTCACTTGCTCAGGCCAAGAAGTTGAGCAGTTAAAGATTATTATTATAAAATTTTGGGACCACTCTGTTTCCCAGATGGCTTCCTCCTAGAGCACTTAAAGGGAAGAGAAAGATGCCATTCAATAAAGTCCCTCATCATGCAAACTTAGCCTGTGTGAGTATTTCAAATGCTCACTATCTAGAATAATGATATGGCTCTGTGAATTTCCTGTTATGGCAATGCCAAAGTCCCCCAGAGATATAAGGTATCATGACTCATTTCTTTCACCCTAACTTTGAATTCTAGAGTAGCATCAGCTTCTCTCAAACTAACCCTTCCCGTCAGGCATCAGGAGTTACGGCAGAAGAATATAGTCACTGGAGAGTCTCTAAATCCCGCAAATTACAAAAAGAAACGGCTTTCCTGCTTGAGGAATTCTCCAAAAATAGCCATCATTTTCTAAAACAAGACCACCTAAAGTCAAATGTAATTCATGAGCTCAGTGTATAAGCAACAAATCCCAGGCATGCCTTTACCTGCAGAGAAAACCTTCAATGGTGATAGCTGAGTCACAACTGGATCAGAAGATTTAAGAGCAAAAAAAAAAAAAAAAGAAGAAGATTTAAGAGCAGACATCCCAAGGTACTGAGATCCAGTCTGCTCAGGCTCCCTGCTCACTGGATAGTCTGCTACTCCTCCATCCTCCACCCCCGCCCCGCCCACTCATGCCCTCTCTCTCTCTCTCTCAAATAAATAAGTGAAATCTTTAAAAGAAAATTTAGAAAAAAAAGGTAAAATAGATATCAGGATTGAATAACCTCCTTTCTGTTGTCCAATTCAGCTTTATTAGTGACGAAATTGATGGTTTAAGCACTTTTTATGATGGCCCTCAGGAACAGCCAATGAAGGTTATTTGGAGACACAACCCTATGCCTTTTGAATACACCTAGTGTAACAATCCTATTTGACACATGCCTAGGAAGCCACTGTCACACAATTTGGGGGAAAAAATCAGGATATATGAAAACATATCAGAGAAATACGTATAGGCTAAATAGACACAAAGCTGAAGAACAGTGAAACTCTAATATTTTTTATATTTTCCCATTATCATCTTCATTGTACTTTTCTATTTAGAGTGTATCACTACAGACTATAAAAGCATCTTTATTTCTCTCTTCTGTCTTACTTATCACTCAAGCCTTAAACATTTTCAAGGAAATGCTGAAAAGATACAACCAATGCTATCTTTGTGGGCATAATTACACCCAGAAAACGAGCTCTTTTTTTTTTTTCTAATGTCACAAACAATCAACGTTTTCTTTCTTTGATCACTTCATCAGTCACTGATTATAACTCAAACATGATATTTAAGAACAATTTTTCAAATCGGATTAATTGAACTTTTGTTTTTAATGGCATTCATGAAATTCTAAAAAATCTTTGCTTTTCCTACAGCTACTTTTGTTAAAGATGTTTGATGATTTGGCATTATTTTGTAGAAAATGAATTTCCTTCTGGATTGGGGATACCTATATGTGTACACCTGTTAATTTTGCAACTGTAAGAAGAATTAGGACAACCATTTGATGGGAAATAATAACAATACATACCACGTTAAAAACTTCATGGAGAGGGGCACCTGGGTGGCTCAGTGGGTTAAGCCGCTGCCTTCGGCTCAGGTCATGATCCCAGGGTCCTGGGATTGAGTCCCGCATTGGGCTCTCCGCTCAGCGGGGAGCCTGCTTCTACCCTGCTCCCTCTCTCTCTCTCTGCCTGCCTCTTTGCCTACTTGTGATCTCTGTCTGTCAAATAAATAAATAAAATCTTAAAAAAAAAAAAAGAAAAAAAAAAACTTCATGGAGAAAGAACTATTTTCTATATAGTCCTATGTAGGCATTTTGTATCTTTGAGTGTAGAATAAAAACACAGTAACAGTGACTGCATTTATATAAGTTATATAAAAGTACATAAGTAATAACTTATATATGTTATTATATAAGTTATAATATATGATATGTGTTATATATGATAAAGTAACATATATAATAGAATAGCTATATTATTATATATAATTATATGTCATAATATAACATAATTATATTGTTATATTATATAATAATTTATATCATAATTATATTATGATATATGTTATTATAATATATATTATTTATATGATATATAAGTTATTATAAAAGAGTGGAAGCAGAGAAAGATCAAGCCAACTTGCTCATATCTTACAGAAAAAATATACTTTATATCTCTTTATATTGTTAAAAAGAAAGAGGTTCAAAATGGAGTCACTTATATTAAGTACCACCAAGACTTAATACCTTACCTAATTGCAGTTTTAGTCTTTTCTAGTAGAATTTTAAACCAGTCAGTCTGGAATTTCCTGATCAGCATTTACAAGATAATCTGCATTAAGACTCTGCCCTGTCTCCTAAGGGAAAGTGACCTTGACTGAAAAATATCCTTCCCTTTTGCTAATAACTTCTTTGCCCCACTTTCCTTCATATAAATACCTTCCATTTTGTACAACTCCTTGGAGCTATTTTTTACTTTCTAGATGGGATGGTGTCTAATTAATGAATCCCTGAATAAAGCCAATTAGATCTTAAATTTCCTCAGCTGAATTTTTTTAAACAATATATTAATTAAATATGTCTATTCACCTACCTGCAGTCAAATAGAAATGTAAAAAGTCAAAAAAATATTTTTATTGAGCTAAGTTATGATCATGCCATCGAAGGGTTTCAGAACAAGTCTCCCCAAAATGTGCTACTTTGCAATGTGGACTATTTTGTGTTGAAGGCAATCAAGACCCGGGGTCTCAAGAGAAACTTTTGCCCCTCTCTTAACTACCTAGAAGAATCTAAATTGGGGTATCCCCCAAATGAGAGATATCACCAAGGCTAAATTTTATCTCAAGACCTCTCTGTGTGGCAGGGCAAACATCTAATTACCAAACATCTGCCCTTCCTATTGCCCTGTGAATTGCCCTCCTCTTTGAAGCTCCTGGCCCCTGTCCCATTCCTTAGCTCTGGATGGCATGTCTGCCTCACTTTACCTTTCTGACTTTGATTATTTCCTGTGTGTGAGGTTCCCCTCAGTACGAAACTCAATTTGATTTACTCCTGTTATTCTTAGGCCAGTCGGAAGGATCATAGAAGGGTTGAGGAAAATCATTCTCCCAACACATCAAAAAGCAAATGTTAATCTTCGGGTCACCTATCAAATAGCTAAACTTCCCTGCTATTTTATGAGGTTTGACACTGTTCTACTTCCTATCTGTAGTCATAGCAGGTATAATTAACTTTTTTTTAAAGATTTTGCATTAATATTTCTTCACATTAAAAGGTTATCTTTGACTATAAAAACTAATGACTTTGAAGTGAATTCTTAATTTTTCCTTACTAAGAAGAAATTCCCAAAAGTCATAATTGTGAATGGTAAGGCTAAAAGACTAAGATAAACTAGGAGTTTTCAATCAACAACCTGTGTTTGCAATGTCCTTAAATTATCTTAATTTCTTTGAACTCATCTGTTAAATGGGGCTTATCTTAACACATATGTCAAAGGTTTTTTTAAGATTAAACAAAATAATGCATATAAAGTGTTTTCCATAATTTGTCACATTCAATTCAATAATTAACGTGTATTTTTATTCATTAACTTTATCTCATTTACCATTTTCTAGGCAAGAGGCTGTTTCAACGGAAATAATTTTATCACATACCTATATTATAGGCCAGTTCATAAAAAGCCAGTTTCAAAGAATATTCTGGAATATTCTGCAATTTCTTCTGGCTTTATCATTTAAGTAAAGCCCTCATTTATAATGTGTCATTATAGCACATAAGGAGTGAAATAAGCTAGAACCATCCGAGCAATTACATGGTTTTCTGCGAAAGTATGAATTCTTATAATTAACAAGGGTTTGTTTTTAAAGGGAAGAGATCCTTATGAAAATTCATGAGATCCTCAATGATTGAATTCTCAGCTCCCCATTCTTTTTTTTTAAAGATTATTTTATTTTATTTATTTGACAGAGAGAGAGAGAGAGAGATCACAAGTAGGCAGAGAGGCAGGCAGAGAGAGAGGAGGAAGCAGGCTCCCTGCGGAGAAGAGAGCCCGACTCGGGGCTCGATCCCAGGACCCTGAGATCATGACCTGAGCCAAAGGCAGCGGCTTAATCCACTGAGCCACCCAGGCGCCCCTCAGCTCCCCATTCTTATTGATATTACCCCAGTATAGGCTCCTGTCATCTCTAACCTGGACTACTGAAATAAATTTCTAAACACTTTAATCCTACTATTTTCCATTATTGCCATAGCTATCTTTTTAGCACATAGTTCTAACTATGACTTTCTACTGTTTAGAAAATTCACATAGCTTCTTATTGTTCACAAAATGAAATCTAAAATCAATGGAATAGAATTCAATGCCTTCCACAATAGAAGGTTAATCAACCATTCCAACATTATAATGCTATTGTTTATCTCACACATGTATATTAAGGCCAAATAAAAGATATTTTATGCACATTTAAGATTGATGTCTTTTCTTCTCCCTACAATGTCCTTTCTGCTCCCTACTCCTCTACCTATACAAGTCTTACTCATATCACAATGATGCCTAAATGAAGATCACAGCCTCCACAATATTTTCATTTATTATACTCCCATAGAGTTGAATATATGTATTTTAAATGCACATAAAATTTTATATTTTATAATATAAATGTATATAAACTAATGTACAAATATATACAGACATATAATCTCAAATGTGTATATATATATATTTAGATAATATTTAAATAAAGTTGTATATAAAACACACACTTGGAATGATAATAACTCAGGTACATAACTTTCTCTTCCATTAAATCATAAGCTCTGAGACATGTATCAGCACAGTGTTTGGCACATATTAAATGATTAATATAGTTTTCTTAAATGTATGATGTGATTGAATGAATTGGCTTAGGTTTCATCATCTACGAAATACACAATTGCCAGGCTTACACTACTTTTCAGTATTGTCTCACTGACAGATATTAATTTCTAAAATGTGCTTTCTGAGTTCCAATTATTTTGACATCACAAAATTATAGGACTGAAAGGGAATATAAGAATGCCCACTCCAGGATTCAATGAAGGGAAAAATATCTTCTATTTTAAAAGAGTTCAATTTTGAATAGGATATCATAACTTGCCCCTTTCACTCAACCCTTTCATGTTTAATAATGTCCACTATTAATTCCCTCAAAGAGTCTTGAGATTATTTTTCAAGGTAATTGAAGCATTACTGGTTTGTTTGTTTTTTTCTCTCCATTTATTTATTCATTTTTCTTCCTGCCTGGAAAGATGACATAACACTAAAAGATTTGAAGAAAGTTAAATATACCAGAATGAGCAAGGACTGTGACAGATGGGTCCTGGTTTCAGAATGAAAGCTCCTCATCTATTTACAAGCATCTATTTTCATTCAGGTTTGTTGCTTCTGTCTTCTGAAAATGTCTGAGAAATACTGTTTCCCATTCCCAAGGTTCCCGGTATTTGCTTTTTTTTTTTTTTCTAAGATGTATTTATTTGTTTTAGAGAGGGAAAGCCAGAGCACCTGGAGGAGGGGCAGAGGGAGAAGGAGTCTCAAGCAGACTCCCTGCTAAGGGCACAGCCTCTGGCGATCTCTGTCTCCCCATCCCAGAGATGCATTGGCTTCCCATGCAGTCACTTCTTTTTTTAAAGGTTTTATTTATTTATTTGAGAGACAGAGATCACAAGTAGGCAGAGAGGCAGGCAGGGGGGCCGGGGGGAAGCAGACTCCCTACTGAGCAGAGAGCCCAATGCGGGGCTTGATTCCAGGACCCTGAGATCATGACCTGAGTCGAAGGCAGAAGCTTAACCCACTGAGCCTCCCAGGCACGCCCCCCCCCCCCTCCATGCAGTCACTTCTGATCACTGAAAATACATATCTTTCCTTTTGTTTATGGACTGCTAATGACCCTTGTGTTTTGAAGGCATCAGCCTTAAAACCTAGCCCTGGCTAAGTGTAGCATTTTCCTTTCTTTTATTTTCTTTTTGAAATTGGGATATTAAATTCTAGTCTTCTGATTTTTTTTTTCTTCTTTTTGACACTACTTCTCTAAGTTTAATATAAGCAGTTCTTAGACCATATGTGAATTCTTCAACTGCTTTGGAACAAAATTAATTTGGTCCTGGACTTAAGCTCATTTCTTTCCTTCTTTAAATCATGCTCTAATACAATAAAGGGTGCAGGGGGACAAGTTTGAAGTTTGCTAATGAAGTCACTTTTATCTTTTATTACTTATTTTAATAAAATTTTATATAAAGATGTAGGAAATCTGTTATAAAATCAGAAAAATACAGAATATAATTGTGAAAGTATAGCAATGTGGTAACTATTGCCTTTTTCCAATTACACTTTTTTCTTTAGTTTCTCCCATTGAATTCCAAATAGTCCCCCGATTATAGAGAATGAGTAAAGCACAACTCCAGCAGTGCTGCCTGGGAAAATAAAATGACGACTCTAATGCCAACTAATTAACAGGAGCTACTCAAAACCTGTTGTGTATTAGCGATGTGATAGAATCTTCAGCCTCAAGGAGTCCATGGTCCAGTTTAGTGATAGATACGATCATTAGAGAACAATAAAAGGCAGTGCATAATTGGTAGAATTTCCTTTTATAGCCTATAGACTAAATGTCCAATGAAAGTTTAAAGAATTAGGGAGAAGAGTGTTGGGATAATGAAACCATATAACATGAAGAAATAATATAAAAAATTTAGTATTCATACTGCTAATCAATAATGTCATATGGATTGTCTACTCTTAAAAGTAAATCAATACTAACTTTCAAAAATGCAATTCAGCATTTCATTAATTATTCTTTACAAATTACACCAAAGATTTGACCACTGATCTCTTATGGTATCCTTAAATCAATGTAAAGGACACGTCAAATGGAAAAGGCTCCATGCTTCTAAGCTTACTAAAAATAATCACCGCTAATGGGGCACAATTTAAATTCATATGAATAAAAACATTTTAAGAGGTGACACCTGTTATTAACCTGTAAAGTGGCTTGAAAGTATCACTTAAAAACAGGCAACATTCACAAGGACACTTTCAAGGTTAGTAAATCACAACCTGAAAAACAGAGATTTAAAGAAAATCTAGAAAGAAATTAAATTCTATGTTCAGATTTTTGCTTCCATAGAAATTTTTCTGATTCAGGCATAACCTAAAGTACTTATTCAAATACTTAAAATAGCATTTAGCTCTAATGCCTTTAAACCTGACCTGAAATATTTGGTCTCCAGGTTGGGCTTTACAACTCAACTGCTGTTCTGCTCTGCCTGGTACAATATTGACTTTTATAGGAAGCTTTGTAAATATCAACATTTTTGTAGCTAAACTCCAGCTGAAGCAGCACAACAAATGCAGCCTGTCAGCAAACATGTGATGCCACTCTAAAAGGATCTTGACAGAATTTCATTAGAAAGTTAAATAAGCAAAGAGGAAATATTGGTGTTAAAGGAAAATACAAGAAGGAGGAGAAGAACGGCATTGCAAAAATGAAGACATTAGAAAAATAAACAGGTACTATTTGGATACTTATAAGCTGGTAGAAAAATGGGGAACTTGAAAATGGCTATGAAAGAAGTCATGAAGTTATTGGAAGATAGGACTAAATTTTGTTTTGGACCATATTAATTGAACTTGGTTATACTGATAGACTTTCCTTATCACATTGAGCTTATGTAAATAAGCATGGCACAAAATATGATATAAAGTCTTGCATGAAAACATCAAATTGAAGGAATATACACTGCATTCTCTTTTCCAGAACCAATTCAGTACAAGCAAAACCTGAAAGATCAGAATGAATAGAACTAAAATGTTATATTTCAATTCAAAATCCTTATAAAGAATATAATTTATTTATTCTTGTCATAGTGCTGTATAGTGAACTTAGCACCACAAATTTATAGCTCATTTACATGAACCATTCTTTATGTAGTAAGGGAGGTATTAATGAACAGAAAATTGATTCAGGGATTAAGAGGTAAAAAAAATACACTTTCTTTCTGTGTGTGTGTGTGTGTGTGTGTGTGTGTGTGTGTGTCCAGCATGCTTTGTTAGTTGAGCAGTAAAGAAGTTCAGAAAAAAAGAGATGTCTTAGTTCAGTTGCTATAATTAATGCCATGGACAGGGTGGCTTAAACAACAGAAATTTATTTCTCACTATTCTGGAGGTTAAGAAGTCTGAGATAAGGGTGCCAATATGGTCAGCTTCTGGTGAGAGTTTTCTTTCCCTTTTGCAGACAGCCATTTTGCTGTGTTCTCACATGACTGTCTCATCTCATAAGGTCACTAATCCCACCATAAGGACTTCCCTTTCCTGGTCTATGATCTCCCAATGGTCCCATTTCCTAATGCCATTAAATTAGGGAGTAGGATTTCAACATATGAATGTTTAGGGGATACAAACACTTAACCCATAGCAATAGGGGTGAACAAACTTCCTATAACCAACAGCTAAGTACTTTAAGCCACAATTTTATTCTTCTCTTTTCTTTTCCCTTTGCGCAATTCATTATATGTATATACATTATATGGGTGTTGTATACATATGTAATGTGTATACACAAAATTAAGAAGTCAATTGCTAAGATATATGCATAACTCTAAGTCATAAATATAAATCTTAATTGATGAAATACTCATTTGATATTAGAAAAACCAAGTTCATCTATATATTATCTTTATAAATTATATTTATTTAAGAATATGGTAAAATATCAAAACTTAATTTTTTTAATTAAGCATTCATATTATATAATTAAACATACCAGATTTGTTATTTATTTGAAAGTTATAAAACATTATTTTAAAAACTTGGAAAAAAGAATTGCTTTAAAGAATTTTACTTGAATTATAATAAATACAGGGTTAAAATAAATATTTTTTAAATAAATTCAGTTTCTATATTTCTTTGATTTAAATACTAAATTGATCTTCTATAACATGTTCCCAATGACTTTAATATTTCAAAATATTCAGTAGCAGACAACCATGTACAGATTCAGGAAAGAACCACTTAGGGAAATCAACAATATAATCACCTACATTTTGATTCAATTTATCTTCCTAGTAATACAAATAGTAATTATCAAATATACCTTTCAGTGGCCAACCTTTCCAATAAAATTTCACTCATTTTTAGAATACCTTTTTTTAACCAAAAAAGTAACATTGCTTAAATTCCTGTAAAAAGAAAAATTTATGAGAAGCTACCAAGTTTGCCATTGTTACGTCTGTCATTTAATCATGGCATTTATTTAATTCCAGACCTTCTTCAGTGTAACTCACATATATCTGAAATAAAATATGCAAATAAATTCAGTCTCTGGAGAAGGGTAAATTCAACCGTGAAGCAGAATAGATTTCCATTTTCCTAATGCACTTTGGCACTTCTGTGTGTCCACTTACATTAGCCTATGAAAGTATCTCCAGCTCTGTCAGCCCCAAGAATGTGTTAAAACGACATGGTAAATTCAGAGTTCTGAGAGTAAATAAGCCTTGTGTAAAAAAAGCCTTCCGGACTACGTAGGTAGAGCAGAAACATTCCATGTATTTTAAATGCCTATAATCATAATTCTCCATCACAAAATGTAATATATGTTCTATCAGAATAATTATTTTCCTCTGTATGTATCAATATCATCAAACCAGCTGTCCTCCCAGCATCTCCTGGTCAGTACACAGCCTAATTTTGCTGAGGGTGTTAGGAAGTCAAGTAAGGGCTCCATGCAGGTACCTTTGACACTCAGCCCTCAGTAATTAGCCAGTACCTAAGCGCATAATATAATGAGGGAAAACATGGCAGTTAAATCAGAAGAAAAGTGTTTCCAAATGTCCCACTAAAAATAACAATACTAGTAACCCAAATGTGGAGGTGAATCTCCATTTCTAAATTAGTCTGATTTACAGCAGTAAAAACTATGAAAGAAAAATAATAAGGTGGCTTGCAAAGGCAAGGTTAGAGTGCCTTTAACAAGTCCCTTTGACCCAATGTCAAACAGCCTCTGCAGCATCCTTACCTCCCTTGTAGAGCACAGCAGGCATAAGTACATTGTCAAGCACTTTTATAGGAGTGTGTAAATTGAGAGATTAAGGTCAAACTTAACAATGCAAATTTGTGTTTGTTTTTGTATGTTTTAATAAGTGTACATTTCTCATATTTCTTTACTGCTAGAGGCCTATTTCTTTTCCTTGCAAAGGTTAAAAATCTCTATGTAAAAATAAATAACTTCTTCCTTTCAAGAGAAAGGAGAATAAACATTAACATTGGGGCAATTTAAAAATAAAAAGGAGAGGGTGTCATTGAATCCTGGGTTTACCCCAGAAGCAAATACGCTGATAGAAATCTACTTGCAATCATAAATGTCTTCAGGCTCACTGACAAATGACCATTTCTTTCATAACTTCTCATATATTTCTCCCAGTTTGGAGGTCTTTGGAAATTAGTCTCCTGGTAAATTCAAGCATTAAGCCCTTTTAAGACATTTTTGTTTCTCTTAAGTTCAGAGGATTAAAAAAAAAAAAAAAAAAAAAAGGAAGAAGAAGAAAAAGAAAGTTTCACCTTTCTGATCTAACCTGACCTGGTTCAAGCTCACTGTGAGTTCAGTGGATTGGTTGGCAGAAGAGGAAACAAGGGTGCTTCTGGAGAAGGTCATCCTCTGCCTGCTAGGACTTTTGTTTCCTGCTTCTGCTATGCTAAGGTCCTGATTGTGCTGTGGCCACCAGCTGAAAAATTCATTTAAAAAAATCAAGGACTGCAGCCAATACAAAAAGAATAGAGAGGCAAAACTGCAGCTTCCTATATAAAAGCGATTTGTATTGTTAAAGAAAACAACAACAACAACAACATTTACTATCATTTTCTTTTGTTCAAAAACTACATGTTTTAAATTTGGAAGCTTAAAGAAAGGCTAATTTAATTCTACAGAACATTCTCTGAGGATGAAGGCCATTTTCTACCATTTTTTCATTTCTTATATTTTTTTCCCCTTTCTATATAATTTTAGCTCTTTCTTCAGAAGTACGTTAATACTTTGTCAAGGGCTTGACTTGTACTTTCTTCATTTCTCAAGAAAATATGCCAAGTGAACTATCTTGGGCATATGAGGACACAAGGACTCATTCTGGACTATAAAGAACCAGAAGAAATAGAATGAAATCTTGGATTTAAAAAAAGTAATTCTGTGGGTCTCAGTATTACTTGTTTCTTGAACAAATATTTGTTTATTTTCCTTTGGAATTTTACTTAAGGAACACAAATATCACTTTTGTTAAGATGAGGAAAAAGTAATATATAATGTGTGTGTATAGGATTCACTGGTGCTTCTTACTGGTGTCAATAATTATTTTCTACATTTTTATAGAGAGGCAAATTAGGTTTAGTAGACATGATGTACCCAAGGCCACATAGTTAATGAATAGATTAATCAAATAAAAGTTGGAAATTTCCTTTCATGAGCCCCAGTCTACTCCTATGGAGCCTCTCTCATCACTGTCACAAAGAAACTTTTTTTTTTCACTCTAGTAAAATGCATGCATTTTTCCCGTTTGTGCTCTACTAGTTAGTATGTATCATTACATTTTCCTACTCTACATTTATAGTTTTCTGCACATAATCTAAGGTACCGGGCAAGTTGTTTTAACTGTATAAGCTCAAATTTCTCATCTGCAAATGAGAATAGAAATGGTACCTAACTCAAGTTGATCTGACCTCTGATTTTAAGAATTAAGAGATAGTCTATGTAAAGTACTTACTATAGGCCTTGACATGAGTAAATGTACAAGTTAAATATTATTATTTTGAATTTCCATAACCATTCCTGATAATAAATTCACTGAAAGTCGAGCCCTGGCTTGTATAATGTTCTATGTACAACACTTCGTACAGTCACGATTAAGACAGTGTTTAATAAACCTTGCCCAGAACTGTAGGTGATGGTAACACAAAAGATGAGTCAGAGCATATATTTCTCCTTTATACCACCTTCATTAGAATTTCCTATAGTCTCTGTTAATCGCACACTCCTGGGTTATACCACAGATGTTTCAAAAATTACTTTAGTGAAAAGTGAAGTCAAACATATCTGCATTGAAATATGGTCCTAGCCTTTATCACCACTAAGAATCACTAAATCTATCTGAACTATTTATCATCTGAAAAAAGGATGGAAGGAAGGAGAGAAGGGAGGGAGGGAGGAAGGGAATGAGGGACAAAGGGAGAGAGAAGGGAGGGAGGGAGGACAAAAGGAGTAGTGTTAACACTATCAACCTCACAGAATTGTAATATGAATTAAATGATATTTTTATCAAAATACTTTAAGCAATGAGAAGAGGAGGGCGGAGTCAAGATGGTGGAGAAGTAGCAGGCAGGCTGAGACTATATCAGGTAGCAGGAGATCAGCTCAATAGCTTATCTAAACATTGCAAACACCTACAAATCCAACGGGAGATCGAAGAGAAGAAGAACAGCAATTCTAGAAACAGATAATCAACCACTTTCTGAAAGGCAGAACTGGCGGAGAAGTCACTGAATCTAAAACGACGGGAAGATAGACCGCGGGGGGAGGAGCCAGCTCCCGGCAAGGGGCGGAGCAACGGAGCACAAAATAAGGACTTTTAAAAGTCTGTTCCACTGAGGAACATTGCTCCAGAGGCTAAACCGGGGTGAAGCCCAAGTGGGGTCAGCGTGGTCCCAGGTCCCGCAGGGTCACAGAAGCATTGGGGTGTCGGAGTGTCGCAGAGCTCGCAGGTATTAGAACAGAGAAGCCGGCTACAGAGACAGAGCCGAGGACTGAACTCTCAGCTCGGGGTTACCTTGAACTGGTCGCGGGCTGGGTGAGCTCGGATCACGGCTAGAGGCTGGGGATACGGGAGTGATTGGGTGCTGTCTTCTGGGAGCTCACTGAGGAGTGGGGCCCCAGGCTCTCAGCTCCTCCGGGCCCTCGGCTCCTCTGGGCCAGAGACTAGGAGGCCGCCATTTTCATTCCCGTCCTCCGGAACTGTATGGAAAGCGTTCAGGGAACAGAAGCTCCCAAAAGCGAACCTGAGCCCATTACTTAGTCCGGCCCCCGGTAAGGGCGGTGCAGTTCTGCCTCGGGCAAAGACACTTGAGAGTCACTACAACAGGCCCCTCCCCCAGAAGATCAACAAAATATCCAGCCAGGACGAAGTTCATCTATCAAGGAAAGCAGGTTCAATTCCTAAGACAGCAGTGCAATTCCAGAGGAGGAGAAAGCAAAGCACGGAACTCATGGCTTTCTCCCCATGATTCTTTAGTCTTGCGGTTAATTCAATTTTTTTTTCTTTTTTCAATTTTTTTCTTTTTCTTCTTCTGCTAAATTTTTCAAAACTTTTACCCTTTTCTTTTTTAACGTTTTTTGACTAGTTTATCTAAATATATATATTTTTTCTTTCTTTTTTATATTTTTTCGTTATTTGTTTTATTTTTTAAATTTTTTTCTTTTTCTTTCTGAACCTCTTTTTATCCCCGTTCTCCCCCCCACAATTTGGGGTCTCTTCTGATTTGGTTACAGCGCATTTTTCTGGGGTCTTTGCCACCCTTTTAGTATTTTATTTGATCCTTCATATCCTCTTATCTGGACTAAATGACAAGGCAGAAAAACTCACCACAAACAAGAGAACAAGAGGCAGTACTGAAGGCTAGGGACCTAATCAACACAGACATTGGTAATATGTCAGATCAAGAGTTCAGAATGACGGTTCTGAACATTCTAGCCGGGCTCAAAAAAGGCATGGAAGATATTAGAGAAACCCTCTCTGGAGATATAAAAGCCCTTTCTAGAGAAATTAAAGAACTAAAATCTAACCGAGTTGAAATAAAAAAAGCTATTAATGAGGTGAAATAAAAAATGGAGGCTCTCACTGCTAGGATAAATGAGGCAGAAGAAAGAATTAGTGATATAGAAGACCAAATGACAGGGAATAAAGAAACTGAGCAAAAGAGGGACAAACAGCTACTGGACCACGAGGGGAGAATTCGAGAGATAAGTGACACCATAAGACGAAACAACATTAGAATAATTGGGATTCCAGAAGAAGAAGAAAGAGAGAGGGGAGCAGAAGGTCTATTGGAGATAATTATTAGAATTTCCCTAATATGGCAAAAGGAACAAGCATCAAAATCCAGGAGATGCAGAGAACCCCCCTCAAAGTCAACAAGAATAGGTCCACACCCCGTCACCTAATAATAAAATTTACAAGTCTTAGTGACAAAGAGAAAATCCTGAAAGCAGCCCGGGAAAAGAAGTCTGTAACATACAATGGTAAAAATATTAGATTGGCAGCAGACTTATCCACAGAGACCTGGCAGGCCAGAAAGAGCTGGCATGATATATTCAGAGCACTAAACGAGAAAAACATGCAGCCAAGAATACTCTATCCAGCTAGGCTATCATTGAAAATAGAAGGAGAGATCAAAAGCTTCCAGGACAAACAAAAACTGAAAGAATTTGCAAACACCAAACCCGCTCTACAGTAAATATTGAAAGAGGTCCTCTAAGCAAAGAAAGAGCCTAAAAGTAGTAGATCAGAAAGGTACAGAGGCAATATACAGTAACAGTCACCTTACAGGCAATACAATGGCACTAAATTCATATCTCTCAATAGTTACCCTGAATGTTAATGGGCTAAATGCCCCAATCAAAAGACACAGGGTATCAGAATGGATAAAAAAAACAAAACCCATCAGTATGTTGCCTACAAGAAACTCATTTTAGACGCGAAGACACCTCCAGATTTAAAGTGAGGGGGTGGAAAACAATTTACCATGCTAATGGGCATCAGAAGAAAGCTGGGGTGGCAATCCTTATATCAGATCAATTAGATTTTAAGCCAAAGACTATAGTAAGAGATGAGGAAGGACAGTATATCCTACTCAAAGGGTCTGTCCAACAAGATCTAACAATTTTAAATATCTATGCCCCTAACGTGGGAGCAGCCAACTATATCATACAATTAATAACAAAATCAAAGAAACACATCAATAATAATACAATAATAGTAGGGGACTTTAACACTCCCCTCACTGAAAGGGACAGATCATCCAAGCAAAAGATCAACAAGGAAATAAAGGCCTTAAATGACACACTGGACCAGATGGACATCACAGATATATTCAGAACATTTCATCCCAAAGCAACAGAATACACATTCTTCTCTAGTGCACATGGGTCCTTCTCCAGAATACATCATATCCTGGGTCACAAATCAGGTCTCAACCGGTATCAAAAGATTAGGATCATTCCCTGCATATTTTCAGACCACAATGCTCTAAAGCTAGAACTCAATCACAAGAGGAAAGCTGGAAAGAACCCAGATACATGGAGACTAAACAGCATCCTTCTAAAGAATGAATGGGTCAACCAGGAAATTAAAGAATTGAAAAAATTCATGGAAACAAATGATAATGAAAACACAATGATTCAAAATCTGTGGGACACAGCAAAGGCAGTCCTGAGAGGAAAATATATAGCGGTACAAGCCTTTCTCAAGAAACAAGAAAGGTCTCAAGTACACAACCTAACCCTACACGTAAAGGAGCTGGAGAAAGAACAAGAAAGAAACCCTAAACCCAGCAGGAGAAGAGAAATCATAAAGATCAGAGAGGAAATCAATGAAATAGAAACCAAAAAAACAATAGAACAAATCAATGAAACTAGGAGCTGGTTCTTTGACAGAATCAATAAGATTGATAAACCCCTGGCCAGACTCATCAAAAAGAAAAGAGAAAGGACCCAAATTAATAAAATCATGAATGAAAGAGGAGAGATCACAACTAACACCAAAGAAATACAGACAATTATAAGAACATACTATGAGCAACTCTACGCCAACAAATTGGACAATCTGGAAGAAATGGATGCATTCCTAGAGACATATAAACTACCACAACTGAACCAGGAAGAAACAGAAAACCTGAACAGGCCCATAACCAGTAAGGAGATTGAAACAGTCATCAAAAATCTCCAACAAACAAAAGCCAGACGGCTTCCCAGGGGAATTCTACCACACATTTAAAGAAGAACTAATTCCTATTCTCCTGAAACTCTTCCAAAAAATATAAATGGAAGGAAAACTTCCAAACTCATTTTATGAGGCCAGCATCACCTTGATCCCAAAACCAGACAAGGATCCCACCAAAAAAGAGAACTACAGACCAATATCCTTGATGAACACAGATTCAAAAATTCTCACCAAAATACTAGCCAACAGAATTGAACAGTACATTAAAAGGATTATTCACCACGACCAAGTGGGATTTATTCCAGGGCTGCAGGGTTGGTTCAACATCCGCAAATCAATCAATGTGATAGAACACATTAATAAAAGAAAGAACAAGAACCATATGATACTCTCAATAGATGCTGAAAAAGCATTTGACAAAGTACAGCATCCCTTCCTGATCAAAACTCTTCAAAGTGTAGGGATAGAGGGCACATACCTCAATATTATCAAAGCCATCTATGAAAAACCCACCGCAAATATCATTCTCAATGGAGAAAAACTGAAAGCTTTTCTGCTAAGGTCAGGAACACGGCAGGGATGTCTATGATCACCACTGCTATTCAACATAGTACTAGAAGTCCTAGCCTCAGCAATCAGACAACAAAAAGAAATTAAAGGCATCCAAATCGGCAAAGAAGAAGTCAAACTATCACTCTTTGCAGATGATATGATACTATATGTGGAAAACCCAAAAGACTCCACACCAAAACTGCTAGAACTTGTAAAGGAATTCAGTAAAGTGTCAGGCTATAAAATCAATGCACAGAAATCAGTTGCATTGATTTCTGTACACCAACAAGACAAAAGAAAGAGAAATTAAGGAGTCAATCCCATTTACAATTGCACCCAAAACTATAAGATACCTAGGAATAAACCTAACCAAAGAGGCTAAGGATCTATATGCAGAAAACCATAAAGTACTTATGATAGAATTGAGGAAGACACAAAAAAATGGAAAATGTTCCATGCGCCTGGATTGGAAGAATAAATATTGTGAAAATGTCCATGCTACCTAAAGCAATCTACACATTTAATGTAATCCCTATCAAAATAACATCCAGTTTGTTCAAAGAAATGGAACAAATCATCCTAAAATTTATATGGAACCAGAAAAGACCTCGAGTAGCCAAAGGAATATTGAAAAAGAAAGCCAAAGTTGGTGGCATCACAATTCCGGACTTCAAGCTCTATTACAAAGCTGTCATCATCAAGACAGCATGGTACTGGCACAAAAACAGACACCATAGATCAATGGAAACAGAATAGAGAGCCCAGAAATATACCCTCAACTCTATGGTCAACTAATCTTCGACAAAGCAGGAAAGAATGTCCAATGGAAAAAAGACAGCCTCTTCAATAAATGGTGCTGGGAAAATTGGACAGCCACATGCAGAAAAATGAAATTGGACCACTTCCTTACACCACACACGGAAATAGACTCAAAATGGATGAAGGACCTCAATGTGAGAAAGGACTCCATCAAAATCCTTGAGGAGAATGCAGGCAGCAACCTCTTCGACCTCAGCTGCAGCAACATCTTCTTAGGAACATCGGCAAAGGCAAGGGAAGCAAGGGCAAAAATGAACTATTGGGATTTCATCAAGATCAAAAGCTTTTGCACAGCAAAGGAAACAGTTAACAAAACCAAAAGACAACTGACAGAATGGGAGAAGATATTTGCAAACGACATATCAGATAAAGGGCTAGTATCCAAAATCTATAAGGAACTTAGCAAACTCAACACCCAAAGAACAAACAATCCAATCAAGAAATGGGCAGAGGACATGAACAGACATTTCTGTAAAGAAGACATCCAGATGGCCAACAGGCACATGAAAAAGTGCTCCACATCACTGGGCATCAGGGAAATACAAATCAAAACCACAATGAGATATCACCTCACACCAGTCAGAATGGCTAAAATTAACAAGTCAGGAAATGAGAGATGCTGGCGAGGATGCGGAGAAAGGGGAACCCTCCTCCACTGTTGGTGGGAATGCAAGCTGGTGCAACCACTCTGGAAAACAGCATGGAGGTTCCTCAAAATGTTGAAAATAGAACTACCCTATGACCCAGCAATTGCACTACTGGGTATTTACCCTAAAGATACAAACGCAGTGATCCAAAGGGGCACGTGTACCCAAATGTTTATAGCAGCAATGTCTACAATAGCCAAACTATGGAAAGAACCTAGATGTCCATCAACAGATGAATGGATAAAGAAGAGGTGGTATATATACACAATGGAATACTATGCAGCCATCAAAAGAAATGCAATCTTGCCATTTGCGACGACGTGGATGGAACTAGAGGGTATCATGCTTAGTGAAATAAGTCAATCGGAGAAAGACAACTATCATATGATCTCCCTGATATGAGGACATGGAGATGCAACATGGGGGGTTAGGGGGAGAGGAGAAGAGTAAAGGAAACAAGATGGGATTGGGAGGGAGACAAACCATAAATGACTCTTAATCTCACAAAAGAAACTGGGGGTTGCTGGGGGCAGGTGGGGTTGGGAGAGGGGGAGGGGGTTATGGACATTGGGGAGGGTATTTGCTATCGTGAGTACTGTGAAGTATGTAAACCTGGCGATTCACAGACCTGTACCCCTGGGGATAAAATATATAAAATATATTTTATAATATATAAATATATAATTTATATTTATATATAAATATAAATTTATATATATATAATATATATATTCACATATATATATTCACAGACCTGTATCCCTGGGGATAAAATATATAAAATATATTTTATAATATATAAATATATAAAATATAAAATATATATTTATAAAAAAAGAAAAATTGGAAGGGGAAGTGAACCATAAGAGACTATGGACTCTGAAAAACAACCTGAGGGTTTTGAAGGGTTGGGAGTGGGAGGTTGGGGGACCAGGTGGTGGGTAATAGGGAGGGCACGTATTGCATGGAGCACTGGGTGTTGTGCAAAAACAATGAATACTGTTACGCTGAAAAAAAAATAGATTTATAAAAAAAAATACTTTAAGCAATGATATTGTTTTGTAGCAGATGACCAACAAATCTAACATTTCTTTCCTGAATCCTTCTCTTTATCTTTCATAACAGGAATAATCAGAGCTCAAATATAGTGAGGTTCCTTTATTGTCAACTACAGAAACGGGCCTGAAGTTTCCCCGAACCATTCTATTTCCCTCTATATCTCAGGGACAGCTCCTCTTCTAAGTTCTCCCAATCTCTGGAAGGTTAACATATGGATCCTTATATAATATTCTAAGTTTGATTTCATTTAAATCCAAAATTAGCATGGTTTCCTCAACTTGTGTTTTTCTTCCTTCTTTTTTAAACCATTCTACTTTTAAATGCAGGATTTTTTGTTTATTTATAAAAAGCACAATCTCAAGAAAAAAATTTTCTCTGGACGAAGTAGTCCTCAAAGACCCTCTCTCATCTATAAACATACAAGTAGGATCCTTATGCTCAGGGCAGGAAACATTCTGTGACTATTTTTGTGTAACCTAAGGGATGATGACCCATTAAGACTTCCACATTTTTCTCCCTACATCTTGACATAGTTACCCCTTTTGTATCTAACTGGCCATTCCACACTGAACCAGTCGAAACAGGATCCATGTGTTATTCACATCTTTGGCCTCAAAACCTGGAAACATTGGCATATCATGGACATTCATGTTCTCAAAGAAAATGAAATCTGGGATAGATCTTGGCAACTTAGGGGTGAGACAGTGGTTCTAGGCTCCTTAAACTGGAAAGTGAAAAGAAAAAAAAAATCCTAGCTATTAAAATCAGAATCTGGAACACACAATGAAAATAATTCCAGCTGTCAAAAACATCCATGGAGGGACTGACAGTTAAAAAGAATACACGTGCAGCAGAGAGATAGAAATAATGTGACTAAAAACTAAGTCCCCTCTGCCACTGTCCAGCCAGCTTGTCAGTTTAATTTGCAATTGGAGAAAAGGAAGAGAGAGGAGTTAAAACAGGTGTTTTTTTTTTCCCCCTTTTTTTAATGGGCAGAAATCAAGTGAAAGCACGGCATCACAGGCTGTGAAGAGCTGCTGACACCTGGGGTTGCCACGTCCCGTGCCTGTGAGAGAGGTCAGATGCAGCTACAGACAGCTGATAAAGTGAGGGGAGGATACAAGTAGATGACAGAGTCAAAAGAGAAACAGTGCTAAACACAAACAGAAGAAAAGGAAGGAATACACAGTGCCCACAAGATGTCCAATTTCGAGGGGCGCCTGGGTGGCTCAGCGGGTTAAGCCTCTGCCTTCGGCTCAGGTCATGATCCCAGGGTCCTGGGATCGAGCCCCACATCGGGCTCTCTGCTCTGCAGGGAGCCTGCTTCCTCCTCTCTCTCTGTCTGCCTCTCTGCCTAGTTGTGATCTCTCTCTGTCAAATAAATAAAATATTTAAAAAAAAAAAAAAAGATGTCCAATTTCGAAATGTCCATTTTTATCTTTGTTTTACTAATTAGTACAAAGTCATACTCTTTCTTTTTCCTCCTTCTGTTCACTAAAGAAAATGTGATGGAAAAGGATAAAAATGAAAAGTTTGCCTTATGTGCAGTATACAACCCTAGATACCTGCCAGGCTCAACCGAAACATTGTAATATTCTCCCCTATTTATATTCTATTTTCCCCCCTCCTTTCCTCACTGGTCCACCCAAACCAGAACAGTGGAAAGCAAGAATTTATTTCCTGTAAGCAGAACTATGTGGCAGTCAGAGGAAACCTGACTTTGGCCACAACCTTGAGGGGTCATGTTGGCAGATGCATAGAAGGTCACGGGCACTTATTTGCTGATAAAAGACTGGGAGAGGACTAGGTAGATGGGAGTGGAGGGGTTTCTTTAAGCATAGGAACTAATCATGGCCACAGTTAGATTTTTTAAGATAATGTAAAACAGATATACATGGCAACCCACAACAATATGTATCCTGGCCTTTACTAGTACCTTTGTCCTGAGACTTCTTATTTAAAAGAGGCCCCAAAATAACACTTCAGTGCAACTGACAGTGGAAAATGGATCGCTGATACCAAAAAATGATTGATTTAAGCTAAAGAATAAAACAGGAGAAAAATTAAATACATATTTAAAACAATATTCCTTTCAAGTTCTTGCGTTTTTTGATTTTTGATTTTAATTATCTAATATAGTACCCTCTGCATGATTTTGGTCATGTCAATGAAGATCAATTTAGGAACCATGGGGGCTGATGAATTCTCTGAGACTCCACCTGGAAAGGGGGCTGAGAGAGAACATAAGAATCCAAAGGATATTACTGGGCTCAGCATGTCTGAGAAGTTCATTACCACCAAGCGCCTGAATAAGATGCAGTTGGTATTAGAATAATTCAGAAAATCAGTGGGTGAGCTGATATCCTTGGGAAAGGCAAGTTTAGGGTTTAAAAGGCCAATCTTTCAAAGTTATATAATAGCATTCACCTAGGAATACTGACTTAGTAGATCAGACACTCTCTGATACTACATGGAAAACTTGGAAGGTTCACATACTCTTAAAGTTAATCCAACTAATGGAAATCTTTCTTAATACTTAGTGATCACAAATAACCGCAATGAGCAAGATAACAATGAGACGGCAGGAATTAATACATACACTCCACTATCTGCCCTTAAAAAACGTTCTTAGGCTCTCACCAACTTATTAAAATACAGCATTACCACTGCAAATAATAGAAGTAAAATTGTGAAATAGGAACACAGTTGAATGGCATTAAATCCAGATTTTGAGTCTGGACCTAGAGAAAGCTTCTAGAACTAGTGGTGTCTAAGTGGAATCTTTGATGTTGAATTGTAGTTAGCTGCCAGTAAGAACAATATACACAAAGGCAGGGAAGAGGCAGACAAATAACAAAAAGAGTGCAGGGAGCTGTAAAATTTAAAATGGTGAGAAATTCCAAAGTGAGGAGATGCACAGTCGGAGTTTTGGTGATGGGGACTGAGAGTGGGACGTGTACAAGGCCACAGAAAGTCTTGTGCTGCATCAAAGAGCTTTACTGAAAGCAAAGGGAAGTCAGCTTTTTATTAAAGTGTATCCCTCTGATGTAATGTGAAAGTATATTTTCCAAATTGCACGTAGGCAGACCAATTAGAATAAACATAACACAAGTTGAACATTGTATTCAAGATTCCAAGGCTTAAATTTCAAGTTTATATATAAGTAGTGACCCTTTTCAACAGTCTGGTTTTATACTCAACTACTTAACTATCTAAGTAATCTATGATTTTTGTGGGGCTTTTTTTTTGGACGGCAAAATAAAAGTCATCTTAATACTTCACAGTTTTTATAACTATTTTCCTACAAAAATAGAAACTGTTGAAATCTAAATAGAATTATGACAGTTAATGATCTCAAGAACTATAATGTAATACTTTTGCTAACATAAAATAATCATAAATAAATAAATTTCCTTTATTAATAAGTTATTAATAATAAAAGGTATGAATTGAGTATTATGCTCTGGTGATTATGGGTACTTCTAGAATGGAAATTCTAATTTTGGTGCAGTTGGAAACTTTATTCTTAAAATTCTCGGTATCAGACTGTCATGCTCATGAGAAAAGTTTTTAAAACATTCACTATTCTGACATTTGACATTTAGTATTTAAAATTTTTAAAACTTCAAGCAGTTGAAAACCTAAGTAATATTAACTTTACATGGATTATGATTAATGGGTAGGTGTTTACCTAAGAAATAATTTAAGAAAGTGTGTGGGAAGAACACTAGTCCCAAGAGATGTTCTGTGGGGGGAAAAAAAGTGGCTCCATAGTTAATTAAATTTGGGAACTGTAGAAATTTTAAAGATTCACGATGTACATTAGCATCCTAAAAGCCCTGAGGACCGCTAAAGGAAAAAAAAAAAAAAAAGCTGCTCATCTCTTTTGTATTCAGCGTTTCTGAAATTTATGTAACCATCTAACTTATTAAATTTTAAAGTGACATGTATTAACATTATTATCATGTTACTATTATTTATTGGCTGCTTACTTTGCCAAGAATGCTGTAGTACAAACATTATCTTGGTTAATAATCTTACAATTTAGGGGTTATTATATCTATTCTGATAAGAAGAACACAAGGCCTGTTAGAGGAGCTGGATTGAAGCCCCACAAGTGTTAAGTAGCATAACAAGGATTAAAACTAGGACTGGTGAGTTCCACAAACTATATACTTAGGCATTATGCAATACCACTTACAAAGAATTTGTTTTTAAACTCACTTGAAAAATGCTTTCTGTGGCACTTGATGTAACATTTACCAGTTACATTATTGTTATTATTACGAACATAGTTGTTTTAACATTCAGGTTACTTAAGGCTTTTCTAAATTGTATTAATCATGTACATCCCTGTACAGGGCATAATATGTAAATGTTATTTAAATATTCATGAAACCTTTAAAACAGTTAATTTTCATTAGATATATTAAGAGTGCCATATTTATGTGTTCGAGTAATAATTTCCAGTTTATAAATGCAATATTAACATCTTACATTTTCATCAAACAAGTGTGGATACTAGGTTTTTAAAGGTAGCTCTTCATTTAACTGACACACCCATCAAGACAGAAATATTTACTATGACAAAAGCAGTTTTCTTCCTAACAATTGCCCACAGATCTTTAGTGTGACTAGTAATGTGACAGTAAAGAGTTCTCTGAAAGACGACAAATGAAGGTATTCTTTGACCAAGTAATACACAAAAAGTTCAAGCATTTGGTTGTTATTAAAATTATATCACAGGGTATTTTTCCAAGGATCTATTTTAAAAAACTCAAATAAATAGGACAATGTTCCATATAATGTTACAGCTAACCCCTTATCCAATTATTATTAACATCCTGGTAACATATTTTAGAGAGGCACACTTAAACGAGTTAAGCCAGAAAACAATTTCTTTTTTAAAAAATCAAAAGTGAACACTTCAGGAAAAGAGTACAACCTCCCTGAATTCAAAAGGGCTTATCACGGTTGTGATGATTTTTTGAGCATAATTAAAATTAGTCAATTTTGCCTAATATTTTGTTTTTAATTTATTTAGTGTGATATTTTATCTTTTTCTAAATCAAGCATAATGATGAATTAAAATTTTGCAGTCACAGAAAATCTACATTTGATTGTCCTATGAGCTTGAGTATCCATTCACATTACTAAAGTTGTTATGCAGAAAAAAATAGTTAACCCACATGTCATTTACAAGTTCCTCCTTTAGATTTTTACCATGGATAAAGTGATCATTAATATTTTTTAGGTAATATGCTAGTAACTCCAGTGTCCATGACCAAAATGATCTCAAAGAATATCACAGTAAAAACAGGCTCCAAAGTTATCTAGTACATTCTAAACATAAATACAAATTCAGGATGACATTTTGTTTGATCCAAAGAGAAATGAGAAGAGCAAGAATAGTGCCATGACTTTTATATAAAGTTAAATTTTCTCAATTTAAGAAACTGTCTTTCATTCTGAGATCATGACATCTTACATTTTTGTGTTTCAATGCCCTTATTTATTAAATAAGTTTCTTGTATCACTGATCAGTTTGAATCTTAGTTCCATCTTAAAATAACCCAGACTGATCAGCAATAACCCAGACTGACCTAAATAAGAACAGGGAATTAAACTGAAAGTAATTGATGTAATGTGTTAAGAAGAAAGTAACATTTGCTATCTACCATCCTTTACAAGGAATTTCAAATGTAATCATTCAAAAGACCTGTGAGGTAGAAATTATATTCCTGTTTTACAGAGAAACAGGATTTGAGTTAATTCTAAGGTGGTGCAATTTTGAGTGACAGAACCTACTTTGAAATTCAGGCCTGTATGCTTCTGGAGCTCACACTCTGTCTCCTACACTCATCTGCCTCCCAAAATAAAAAAGACCAGGAAACAATCCAAGAAAGTATAGGCAATAATTTGGAAAACTTTTGAAGTTCCTGGGATTCCCCCTGACCCCCAAATACTTCCATGATAAGAGTAATAGGATAGAACTCAAAATCCTTTCCTCTTAAATTGTTCTCATGCACAGGGAAAATACTAATCAGTAAGCCTGGAAAAAGATGTAGAGCAATTTGTACCAAGGGTTCAGGTGCTTGGGTTCTAAGAGCCAACACTCTGCCTTCATCTCAGAGGCAAGGCACATGTTTTACCAAATTGTTTTTAATATGTAGTCACGACAAGGCTGCATAACATTTTGATCTTTCTAAAGATTCTGGAATTCCATCTGGTTCGTTTGTTTTACACCTGAGCACAGTTATTTATTTGAATTTACTTAGGTTTTCTGGAAAGCTTTGAGTCTCATATGCATTTGGATTTATTGGATTTTGTAGTACATTTGTATGACTATAACTCTTACAGACATCTTAATTTACTCTTAATTTTAATTTGATAAAATATATATATCAAGTGAATGTGGTGCCCAAGCAAGGTGAATACATACATATATATGATATATAATGTATATATCAAGTATAATAGACACATAATATCCACACGTATAAGCCAAAGAGAGTTACAGGGATAGGTAGCAAGAGTAGAAAAATAACTAGAATAAAAGTGAACTATGTCAGTTCACATAAAAGAAACAGAACTATAGAACATCACAAGAAGGAGAGATTTTGTGAACTTACTAAGGGTAGGGTCTAAGTTTAATTCTATGTGCTTCCTTCCAATGAGCAATACTCGTTTTATGTTAACTTTGTTGTGATATTTGTATTTGTATATTTGTATTTGTGATATTTGTATTTGTTTCTTTACAAAATGAGTATAATAAAATGAGATTCTTAAAAGCAGAGAGCATGTATTATAGCCTATGACTTGGCAAAACTCCTAGTAATCTTTACCACCAAGGGACATTTACTGAATAGATGGATAAAAAAAATAAATAAATGAATGATCATTTTGTGCAAAACTAGAATGAACTTTTAAATGATACCCACACTTTCACCATCCGGGATATCTCAGAGCTATGGCTCCAGCTGGCTTTATTCTGCAGACTATGAGATTTCTTAAGACAGATGTAGTGGGTCTCATGAATCTGTTACAATCCAATTATTTTCATTTGCAGAAAATTGGTTTTCTTTTAATTAGTCATAGTTTAAGAAAGAAAAAAAAATCTTCTGAAATTACTTTAGAAAGTTGTTTTAAACAGCAGCATAAAAATAACAGTTCCAATTACATTGAATTAAAGAAGGATTATTTTAAATAATTTTACGACTAGTCCCAAAGAGGTTACCTATTCAGGTAGCACACTGAATAATGAAGAATTACTTAAAAGAACTTGGGTTTTATTACTTCTAAAGCTACAGTTATCTACACATTTACCACTGGGATGAGAATGTAAGCTCCACAAGGGCAGAAGTATTTATTTCATTCTTGATTTCTGAGAGCCTAGAATATTGTCCGGTTCATTGAATACACTGAATAACTATTTCTTAAATGAGTGAACAAACTGATGAAAAATGAGAGGTAGTTTACTTTCGTTTTTACTTGATAGAACTCAAAATTCTTTTGAGTTCTACCTGTTTTTACTGCGGATTCTTTGAGATCATTTTGGTCATGGACACTGGAGTTACTAATAAATAACCTAAAAAATATTAATGATCACTTTATCATTTTTGATAGAAATGATACCCACACTTTCACCATCCGGGATATCTCAGAGCTATGGCTCCAGCTGGCTTTATTCTGCAGACTATGAGATTTCTTAAGACAGATGTAGTGGGTCTCATGAATCTGTTACAATCCAATTATTTTCATTTGCAGAAAATTGGTTTTCTTTTAATTAGTCATAGTTTAAAAAAGAAAAAAAATCTTCTGAAATTCTGAAATGATCATTTTGATCACTTCACTCTATTTTTGAGTAAAATAGAGTTTACTGAATTATATAAAGCCAATGGTGCATACTTGTTTGTATATTCTAGGTGGAAAGTACTAATTATCTTTTACATTATGAACAAGTATTTATTGAAAGTTTATAATGTCACAGGCACTAGTCTGAGAGCTAGGGATAGAACAGTGAACAAAATAGAAAATGTCCTTGCCTTTACTGAATTTATGGTCTGGGAGGAGAAAGCTAACCTAAAACAAAACAAATATACAGTTGTTTTTAACTCTAGCTATAGAGTTTTTAAAAGTTACCAGTGCTTAGGTATATTTCTCCTCCCTACTCCACCAAAAGATAGATGTACATACACATACCTATACCTATACATATATATATATAATATACACACATATATAATATGACTTCTTCAGTAATTCTGATGTATGCATATAATTTATATTTTTGATAACTTCTCAAATAATTCTGATGTGCAGCTAGGGCAAAGAACATCCACAATAAACAAACAGACATAAAATATAATGTCAGGTACTGATAAGTGCTATGAAACAAAATTAACACAAGCCGGTGGTGGGGGATGGGGGGTCGCAGGTGCTGTACATATCTAGGAGGGAACATTTTAGGAACCACAAAAAGGCCAGTCCGGCTGGAATGAAGCAAAACGGAGCATGGTATACTTTTTCAAGGGAATAGTCAAAGGTTGCTACAAAGATTTTGTGCTTTCATTTACATATGATGGGAAGACACTGGAAAAATCTTAGTAACGAATAACATGATCTGACACAACTTTCAGAGACATCCGTCAGACTGGAAATATGCAATGGAAGAGCAAGAGTAGAAGCAGCAAGACAAATCAGGAAATAAATGCAAGAGAGGATGGTAGCCTTGTGATAGATGGTAGCACTGGAAATCATGAAATATGGTTCAATATTTTTCTGATGTTAGAAATGAGAATATGTCTTCATGGATTGGACATGATGTGAGGAAAAAAGGAAGCCAATGATTATTCTAGGGTTTTTAGCTCAAGCAATAAAGTGAACGGCAGTGCCGTGCTCATAACTCTTGATGTTTCATGCTTATACACTTTCATCTAACTGAAAAGATAAAAGGTTGGTTTGGGTGCCTTACAACAGGATGGTAAAAGAATCTATTTAGAAACCTTTTCCTCTTTCCCATGTATATATAGTCCCAATCATATGGACACAGCAGACAAGCATATTTGCATAAGCACATGCACCACTATAAAACAATCTTAAGTCTAAAGAGCCTTTTCTTATTCTACAGTAGAAAGCAGTGACAGAAGAAAGAAAACAGAAGACAATATTGCATTATAATGCAGCTCTATGATATCCTGGCTCCATCAGCATAAACCTGAAAATTCCCTAAGAGTAATGAAAGCTAGGAAGAACTAATAAAATGAAAGTACCATCAAACATAGACATGAAATCTTGATGGG
Source organism: Meles meles (assembly GCF_922984935.1). NCBI lineage: Eukaryota > Metazoa > Chordata > Mammalia > Carnivora > Mustelidae > Meles > Meles meles. The sequence goes on along the minus strand of NC_060066.1, from coordinate 157,046,751 downwards.
ATTAATGAATAGATTTCAACAGAGTAGAAGATTTGAGACACTAAAAACATTTTAAAAATGGTTTTGTCTGAATTTTGAGGTTGCCACTTCTACTGTGCCTAATCTGCCATTTAATATTGCTTTTCCTCATTTTGTTCCGTGCATCGGTATAAACTTGAAGCTACACATTTTAATCTAAATCATTCTTCTTGTCATTAGCAGTTTGTGTCTCATCACCTCTAATTCCTTTTTAAAGGCATTCCTCACATTACACTCTTCTTTATGAATCTTTATGAGTACAATCTATAACTATGAACACAAATCTTTATGAATATTAATATTAATTACCTATTATTGAGTGTGTGGCTATTGATGAACCCAGAATTTCATATATTCTAGTTACAACAAAAGGACTAATGCTGCAAGGTAGGTATTAGAATCCCTGTTTTTCAGAAGAGAAAACTGAGAGACTCAATCAATTAAAAAAAAAGTTGGCTAGGGCACTTCAAAAGCTTCCTTTGGAATCTAAGATTCTGAGCCTATACACTTTATTTATTTATTTAAAAATCTCTTTTTTTTCTGGTAATAAAGCATAATAGAATTTGAGAAAAATAGTCCCAATATTAGGTCATATATTAGATGTATGGTTTAGATGGAAATTCAGAAAAAGGAAATCCTGGGGGGTCAAAATTACAAGAATACCTGAGGAAAGATAAGTAAATCTTGAATACTCTCTTATTCTGATTAACTTTCTTTGTATATCTCAAACCACTCTTGAAGGCAATAGATAAAACCTGGGGACCAGAAAAGGTGGGTGGTTGAAAGAACTAGCTTCCATAATATTAGACTTCGCAAAAGTAACAGTCCTGGTTAAGTAAGCCAGGAAAACACTCCTCCCAGAAAAAGGTATCATAGGAATACTTGCTAATTTGGGGCCTTATCAATACACCAAACCAAATAAAAATGATTAGACTAGATAAAAGAAAACACAGACTGGCATTAAGTAATTTACAAGAAAAAAATGCCTAAAACATAAGCATGATGTAAGTTCAAAGTCACAGGACAGAACAAAAATATGTCAGGCAAATTCTAGACAGAAGAAATCTGATACAGTTACGTTAATAACAAAGTAAATCATGAAATAAGATAGTAAATCAAACAAACAAAGAAAAAAGCAGTAGAGAGAATGAGAGTCACTACAAATTGATATAAGGTTCAATTAAGCAGAAAGACATAAAATGCTTAATTTTAGATAGACTTTTAAGACAACTACAAAATATTTAAGCAAAAAAAATTGATACTAGAATAAAATAACAAGTATATCATTATAGTGGCAGGTGCTAACACAACTTTCTCCTAATTGTTAGATCATGTAGACGTAAAGAAAAAAAAATTAAGAAAGTATACAGAAGATGTGAATAAGTTAATTAATGAGACTGACGTAATGGCCATAAATGAACTGTGTTCCTTACAGTTAAAAGAATACATCTTTCTAAGAAACTTTGAAACATTTATAAAAATTAAACACAAAAGCCTCCACATATTTTATAATGACTATACTCTGAACAGAAGTTAATGTATTAGAAAGTCAAATATAAGATAGAAGATAATAATGTTCCAAAGAATTAAGTGTTAATTCAAGAAAAGTAATAAAATTAAGGACAAGCAAGGTTAATAAAGAAAAAAAGAGGTCACAAAAACATATTGTAAATGAAAAAGGGAACATAATTACAGATGAGACAGAAACTGAAAAGACAATAAAATATTTTGAAATACTTCATGCCAATACATTTGAGAACCTAGTCACAGTGATAGAAGTCCTAGAAGAACTTACTCAAAAAAATAGAAGGACTGGGGTGCCTGAGTTCTCAGTTGGTTAAACAATTGCCGTCAGCTCAGGTCATGATCCTGAGGTCCTGAGATCAAGCCCCTCATCAGGCTCCCTGTTCAGTGGGGAACCTGCTTCTCCCTCTCCCTCTGCTGCTTCCCCTGCTTGTGTGCTCTGGCTTGCTCTCTCTCTCTCTCTCTCTGTCAAATAAATAAATAAATAAAATCTTAAAAAAAAAAGGACTTTGATAATATTCCTCTACCTCTAAAAGAAGTTAAATTATTAATAAAAAATTATGCCCTGAAGACCACCATGCTTTCTTTTTACAGGAAAATTCTTTTAATTATTTAAGGAACTGATAATAAAATGTTAAACTCTTTCAAAGACTAGAAGTGAGGGAAAGATCCTATACTCATTTTTTGAGATAATTACAAACTAGTTAACAAAACCATACAAAGGAACTATGAGTATAGAAAATTATAAACAAAACTCATTAATATATACAAATGTAAATGTACTAACTGAATCTTTATAAAAAGAAAAATGTCATTTGACCATGTTGTGGTTTGTTTATTCAAAGATTTAATTACTTTTTAATAGATTAAAGAAAAAGTACATGATCATCACAATGGATGCCAGAAGAACATTCAATAAAATTCATATCTACTTATTAAAAAAACCTTAGCAAATTGAAAAAGTATATATACAAAAAGCTTAAAAGTATAAAGTACATATATTAAAGATTATAACAGATATGGCCAATACTGTAAAACTAAAAGCATTTCTTTTGGAACTTGACACAAAATTTGCTGCCATGACCTCTTTCTGAAATCTAGCAAATACTATAGTCATACAATATGACAAGAAAATGAAATAAAAGGGCACCTTATTTGTGGAGCATAACAAATGACATGGAGGACATTGGGAGATGGAGAGGAGAAGGAAGTTGAGGGAAATCGGAAGGGGAGGCGAACCATAAGAGACTATGGACTCTGAAAAACAACCTGAGGGTTTTGAAGGGGCGGGGGTGGGAGGTTGGGGGAACAGGTGGTGGGTGATGGGGAGGGCACGTTTTGCATGGAGCACTGGGTGTTGTGCAAAAAGAATGAATACTGTTACGCTGAAAAAAAAATAAATAAAAAAAAAAAAAAAAAAAGAGACTATGGACTCTGAAAAACAACCTGAGGGTTTTGAAGGGGCGGGGGTGGGAGGTTGGGAGAACCAGGTGGTGGGTATAGGGAGGGCAGGTATTGCAGGGAGCACTGGGTGTTGTGCAAAAACAATGAATACTGTTACGCTGAAAAAAAAAATTAAAAAAAAAAAGGGCACCTGGGTGGCTCACTTAATCAAGTGACTGCCTTCAGCTCAGGTCATGATCCTGGGACTCCAGGATCCAGTCCTGAGTCTCGCTCCCTGCTTGGCAGGGAGTCTACTTCTCCCTCTGACCCTCCCGCTTCTCATGCTCTCTTTCTCTCTCTCTCTATTCTCATTCTCTCTCAAATAAATAAATAAAAACTTTTAAAAAATAACAACAGTTTCAAAAAACAAAAACAAAACAGATATAAGAGGTAAGTTTGTTAAAGACTTACCCAAATTGTCCTCATGCACAGATGATATGATTATCTTCATGGAGGTACCAAAAGAATATACAAATTCATACTTAAATTTAACAACTGCTTGAGCAATTATTTGGCAAGTTTGCTCTATCCAAAATTAACATAACAGAAAACGACTGCATTTTTATGTAAGAGCAGCAAACATTTAGAACCTTTTTTTTTTTAAAAAGATGCCTTATATAACAACAAAAAAATACAAGGTATCTAAGAATAAACTTGACAAGGTAATATTTAAAAGTCTATGTTTTAAAATATTTTAGATAAAATAAAGGTCTTTTAATTTTTACTGCATTTTTCAGAGGTCCCAAAGACTTATAATATAAAATAGTGGAAAACAGTGGAGATACTCAAAACAATAAAACTAGAATCTTTGCATATCCTACTTCTTTCATTAAATGTTATTTTACCTTCATAAATCACTGTATTTTAGGGCAATGAAATGCCCTAAAGTAATAAAAGGACCTGAAGAAGAATAAAAATTTTCTGTATCCACTCCCTTTCATACAAGAGTATTTTGTTTCCTTTATTCTTTGCATTTCGGTGGCATCATTGTCATTTTTTGTGGCAGAAGTTTTTTAAAAGAAAGGTGACACAATTCCTAACTCCTTTTCTGTCTTTGCCCAGGCAAAGGTTATTGGGTATTCATTGTTATTGAGGTGGTGGTGTTGAAATCTGAGCAGAACCCTTGACATGTGTCTGACTCAAATTAAGCTCAAACCCTTCATACAAATAAAATTACCTCATTTTAATTGCTTATGTATCTGTAGCCACTTAACTAAGTGTTTAGTTTATAGTTTTTCCCCACACTTATTTGCTGGATGAATCCTAAAAGCTGATTTATCAGGAGTATATTAAAAAGGCTTAGTGCATTAAAATGCAGATGCAAATCCCCCTCATAGAGAGGCCAGTCAGCCTGTTTTGGTGTAAATGAGAGTTATGCTGCTAAATCCCCCATAATGAGATTAGAAAATATCTTGTAAATTAAAGCTAAGAATTTTTAAAGTTAATATAATGCTTCCCTACTAGATTACATTTCATGTTTAAAACATTTTAATGAAAAAAAAACCTTAACAAATAACACAAGAACAATAATTACTGAAATAACAAATTAAAGACTTGAGCTATGTAAAGGCTTTCATATTCACTGGGGATCAATAAACATTAAAATGAAAGAGAAAACTGTTTAATGAACTAACAAAATAACATTCTAGGAGTATTAGGGACTAGTAAATGTCATTATACTTTATTATAGTCTCCTATCAAATTATGCCATACTCTTCTGTCTTAATATAATATATTGTTTAAACAAAAGAGTAATCATAGGTATAGACAAAGACAAACACACTCGGTTGCTTACAACTAGGGTGCATATCACTTACCTTCATTATATTAAGAAAAAAATCTTCAAAAAGCATTGTATAAACTATCATATTTCCAAAGAAATGTAACATTCATAACCCACCTCTAACTTAAAAGTTATTCTCTTTAATTCATGGAATTGCCCTTGCTAAAATTTGGAATAAAATGTGTAACTTACACAGGTAATTTCTCATATACAGCCATCTGGCTACATGGCTAATTACTGAAAAACATACCAGAAATTATTTGAGACAAACCCTAAATAACAAAAGTTTTAACCACCACATCATTTATTTTTCTCTGCATCTAAAATAAAATTGAAAATTGTGTAGTAGATATTAAATATGTTCTCATGTTTCTGTATTAGTTGAAACAGGAGATCTAGAATCTTTTTTTGTTTGTTTGTTTACTCAATTGTAAAGCAATTCTTCACATAAACTTGCTGATGTGCTATAAAACGAAATACATTAAAACTCTTGGTACGTGGTGTCACAAAAGCACTACAACATTTTTGACCATAAACTACATACCTTAGTAAAGAGTATGCATCCACTAGTCCATTCTATTACACAATGTCAACAAGGTGCTTTTCTGTGAAGCTCTTAATGAGCAAATTTCAAAATAATTTTCCTCATGTTATTACAAATTTTACATAAAGATGAAAAAACTCTTCCAGAATGTTTCCATAGCTCTGTTATACTTAATCAGGGTTATCACTATATTCAGCTCTGTATTTACTGTCAAAGAAGAGATTCAATCATTATCATGAAATGTAAGAATGCTTCAGGCTCCCTAAATCTGACAATTGCTAATCCTTAAAACCTCTCTTTACACAAAACTTGACGGCTATAAGCTTACCTCTTTAAAAAGACAATATACATTGATGTATTAGAATAGTAAATTCAAATTTCTGAGCATAATATGCACATTAGCATAACATAATTGCTTCTGCCTTTAGGGTAGCCAATCAGATTGGGCAAACGCACCTATTCTTAGAGCTCTTGAAATGATTTGCCACTTGGGGATTATAGTGAAACAATCTAATTTCACTTTTCCACAAATGATTTATGCTCCAAAAATCAAGAAAGTCTATTAAACTTTTAAGGAGCACTTCTCAGGCTAGACACCAAAACATAACTCATAAAACATTTGCTAACTTTTTACGTCTCATATAATATAACCTTCACATTGACCCCAAAAAACACCCACAAAGCCAGAAGCTGTTCAAATTCTATGTATTTACAACATTTTAAAAATAAGAAGACCTATATAGATACTGAAACCTATATAGATACTGAACTTTATACTGAACCAAAATTATCTCATAATATTCTTAACATGTTGGAGACTAGATGTTTCCATAATGCCAATTGGCCACACAAACTTATTCATAAAAATGGCAATATTAACTAGCTTAGAACTACTACTCTCATGATTTTTAAAGCCCTTATTAAGTAATATCATCATTTACTGATGTATCCAGTAAATATCTAGAGAACATCTTCCAAGTTTCCAGGCATTGTGCTAATAGTGGGGAATCAAAAGTAACAAGATAACTATCCAAACTCTTGAATTCACAATCAGTCCAAAGCAAGCCAGTAGCACCAAGACAGAAAAGGTAACTGGGTTACCTTGAGCCCAGGGTTAAATGGAGAGAATAAAGCAAAATTTTAATTTCTGTCATCTACCTGGGATCCTGTACTGAATTCTGGTTTTCACTTAGCAGTATTTAAATAAATCACTTAGAACAGGCTGGGTAATTTTTGTCTTTCTTTGTACTTTCTGCCAAAAACTAAGTCGCAGTTCTGGAGAAAAGAGCCCCACTTTCCAGAAGTGACATAATTAAAGCAGATGGTTCATTGGATCAAATAAAGTATTATCCCTGCATAACCTGTGATGTGGTTCTCATTTCAACTGATTTACTACTAAGAGCTCAAAGGTGGGAAAGAGATGGGAACACAGCCTTCAGAATGATTGATTTCAAGAGTTATTTTCCAATTCTACTGAATGGATTATTAATGACAGACAAACTAAAACCTTTGTCTCTACTTCCAGTTTATTTCTTTTTCCAAAGTGTTGGAGTCTTCTACACCAAAAAGGAGTAAAAACAATCTGTCAGTAAAATTGAATATTGAAATCAAAATACAACCTTAACATTGAGGCTTTATGAACTATTCCCCTTTCTTTCATACAACACACCATGAAATTCCTTAACCAACCAAACAAAACCCTGTTTCCCTTCATTCCTTGTAATTCCTCACCTCTCAATTTAATCTTCAAGCCACAGCTATCTGGCTTCTTCCGACTCTTTCCCTCTACTGAAATTGCTTAGGAATGTTCATCAACTAACTGCATAACTATAAAAATTCTAAGTACAATGAGTATTGTCTGTAACCCATCTTACTTGCTTTTACTGCAGCTTGTAATATTGAAAATTCTTTTCTGAAGCACTCTTTTCTTTTGACTGCAATACCTGGATGAATTCCTGACCATTTCTTTTCCTCTTGCTTAGCTGCTCCTTTCCTCCACTTGCCCCTCAAACGTTCTTGGCTCGGCAGGCATCAGCCTTATTCTTTTTCTCTTTAAAAATCCTTCCTCAATTCAATGGTCTGAATGTTGGGTTCCCTTACTTGCCAATTTTTTTTAATCATGTTTTAAAAAAGGTTTCATCTGATTGGTTTAATAATGAGATCTTTCTCACTTAAAAAAGAGTTGGCTTTCACTGGCACCATATTACTGATCTGTTAGCTCATAAGATTCCATGTAAAATACACACACATTTCTTCCTAATAAACTGTAAATATTAGTTTCTCTGGTTAATAGGCTAAATGAAAAAAAAGCAGAATTTAATATAAAGACTACACTTTAGGTGAAGTCTTAAATCTGCAAAGAATACCATAATTTCCAATACTAGCTTAGTACTTTATTAATCTCTCACATTTTGGTTTTATAAGAAAAATTCTTTTTAAGCTGTATAAATAACCACTACTCTGGCTTCAGCTGCCACCAATATGCTGAGAACTTGTAAATTTATACCTCCAGCTCATATTTTTTGTTGAGTATTAAAGCCAACTACCTCTTAGGTCCTTGCTATGTAAAGTGTGGTCCATGGGTTGACGGCATGGCTATCTCTCAGGCGCTTGTCAGAATTACAGAATCTCAAGCCCTGCCCCAGACTTACTGAACTAGAACCTGTAAGTGAAGAGGATCCCCTGATGACCTGTTTGTACATTAAACTTTGTGAAGAGTTGTACTAGATTTTTCCACCTGGATTTGCCATCAATACTTTGCACTCATAATACTCTCCCTCCAACATATTCTACATTTCCCTCCCCGCCCTGGCTCCAACTTCCTCTTCCTCCTGAAATTCCTTTCTTTATAACAGGCTCCACAAATCCACTCACCTATCCAATCAGTTATCCTGGAGGCTTCCTCACTCTGTCCAATCACTGAATCCTACCTCACTGACAGCTTAAGCAGTCCTCCAATTCCTTCTTCTTTTCACTGCAGCATAGCAATAATCCAAACCTTCGTCACCTCTTAACTTGGCTTTCTCAATGGATTTTAGATTGACTCTGTGTCATCCTTATTCTAATCTTTTTCACACTCCATGGGATTTGCTTTTTTCAAAAGCACAAATCTTATTTATACTCTCCTGTTTAAAGGACTTCACACAAAAATATCCATTTTCAAATAAGTATACATGGAATCCACATGAAAATATATTGTTGATCAGAAGATCTGATGAATGAATGAAAATAAATGAATGCAATGATTTCTCTTTATAGTATAAACTCTCCATCTCCTGGTACCTACATACCTCTCTAGACACTTCACCCACAAATTCCTCTTTCCTTAGTGCATAACCCTGGTTCAAAGCATTAAATCATTTCATCTCACTGTCTTTGTAAACACTGATACCTTTACCTAGAATGCCTTCTCCCACTCCTTTATTTTTATTTATTATTTTAATATTTATTTGTTTATTTGACAGAGAAAGAGCACAGTGTGAGGGGTAGAGGGAGAAGGAGAAAGAATCTCAAGCTAACTCTGAACTAAGCACAGAGTCCAACATAGGGCTTGATTTCATTACCCAGAGATCACAACCTGAGCTGAGACCAAGGGCTGGATGCTTAACCCACTGCACCATCTAGGTGCCCCTTCTCCCAGTCTTTTAAATCAGAAATTTGACTATTCAACCTTCAAGAGTCTGCTCAAATATCTCTGCTTTTGTCAACTACTTTGACGTTCTCCAGATAAACTTTATCACTTTCTGCTTTATATTCCCTACTGTATCCTACACATGTCTTTATTGTATGGTTTTAAAATTGCAAGAGTTTCAGTGTTTACCTCCCTTATTAAACTATGAGCTCTTTGAAGGCAAAAAACCATGCCTTATACTCCTAACTTATCACCTAATGCTCAATAAAATGTTTAATAAATGAATGAAATAAAAGGTATAAAAGATTGATCAGTCATAAAAATCAAAATTTAAGAATATTAAATAGTATGGATATCTGTATAATGTTCAAGGACAAAGAAAACTGAGTCAAATAACTGGTCAAAGAAGACGTTGGATCGATCAGTTATTTAAACTGATATGCAAAGATTAAATCTCTGAGTCCAAAACCATAATTTGAAAATATAGAATATATAGAAAATTGACTAGTGTAAAGGACAAAGGAAATAAAATGACAAAAACATCTATTTAGAGATAGAAGGAAGAAAAAGAAGGGGACAGAGGTAAATTCAGTCCGGCTTTGTAGGCTGTCACAAACAAGAAAGAGCAAGCTGGGGGCATGGCTAGTTAGCGAATGGAATGGCTGTGTGAGCTGGCAGCTCTGGATCATGAAGTCTGTGGCATTTACAGGATGGATCATTAATAGTCTATCAAGTACCATGTGCCTATAACAGAGTCATTTCGATGTGTTTATTGACAAGTAATGCTGTCTCCTACAGAATATAAGCATATTCACTGAAAAATATGGGCTTTTAAATAGAAAACAACATGCCAAGGTAAAAACAAAAACAAAAACAAAAGACAAAAACAAGTCTTATACTCTATGCCTCAAAAACAATATACAACAAAATGGAAGAAGTACTTGAATAATATGGAAATATTCAAAGGATGAAACCATATTTCAAGAGATCTTCAATAACATGCAGAAAATATGTTTAGGTGTGATTCATTAAAGGAATAATAATATGTAACAGATAAGTAAGTCAGAAAGTCCAAATAGAGTACACTATTCAGTCTTTATGCCCTGTCTAATTTGGAAATTGAAGTAAGTTTATGGATAAAAAGTATGTGAATAAAATATAATCATATTTGTACTGAAAAATGTAAACCTGCTGTAAAAAATGTTACTGATTTTTTTCTACATTACAGAAATTCCAAGTGTTAAGAAATGTTAAAAAGGAGCTGAAATGTAGAGAGTTGTTTACAGCTTTCCAAACAGTAGTAAAAAATATAAAGTCAGTCCTCATCCAGCTGCAAAATATGTCAAATCTGCATTCTCTGGTGTTTACTTGAGACAAGTTGAAGTCTAGATTGTAAAATTCTCACATGTAAGGTCACAACCAGGGATAGTACTGAGATATCATCATCTGCTTAAGGTTTAAGAAATATCAACAATAGCCCATGGAGAGGCATATTTAGGATACAATACCATACACCACCAATTCCTGGTATATAAGTCTCATTAGAAGAAAAGGGTTTATCACTTTAAAATTACAATTGTATATGATATGTGATTCTATTTATTCATGGAATAGTAGAGTAATCCTATCAACTATATGAACTTAGACATAGGAAGGAACCACCTGAAAGAGAGACTCTTCACGTGGCACTCTTAACTGTGTGTTGCGAACTGTTTCTTAAAATTGAGTCTTAATTTTTTCTCTTACATATTGCATTTTCTCTGTTATTTACATGGAGCAACTGGAGATGGACTATCCTAAAAGGCTTTTCTATGAACTCCTGGGGTAACCAGTCTTTTGAAAAGCAGGCGAGAGAGACAAATACAGCAGCACGAGGCTGCTTGGAAATTAGACCTTTCCTGGGTCTGAAGCCCCAACAGCACAAGTAGCTTACATCAGCTGGCAGAGTGACTAAAGAACCACCATGAGAACCACCTCCTGACTTAAAGGAGTGGTTTTAAAATTGTATTTCATGAAATGTTCAAAGTCTCAGTGAAGCCAAGTGCCACAGGTGATAAGGAAGAGGCAACAGTGCAATAAATCTGAGTCCAAGGAGGCAAGGAAGCCAAGCAGACAGGGTTCCTCTATTAGTCAACTCTACTTTATTTAGGCGATATTCTAATTGTAATTGTATTAGATATTGACTTTCAGCTTAAGATTTTGCTTGAATACAGAATGCATTTCCTACTTGAAACATTATCATCAGAATTACCTCCTTAAAATTAACCCACCAAAATGACAAGTTAGGGAGAGGGAAAATAATTCACATTGTCACTAGCTTCATAGTTAACTGAGTAGCAAAAAAGGGAAGACTTAAATCTGAGGATATAACAAAGTATTGCTGAATTTTATAGATAGGGAGAGGCTAAAATATGTCTCACGTGAAATCCCTCCCTTTTTGGGTAAGAACAATGAGGTCCAGAAAAGTCCTGGGGCTTACATCATGTTCCGTGGGTCAGGATCCAGAAATGAAGCAGGAAAGAGTAGAAAGGGTGTGAAGGAAGGAGGGCTGAACCTAAGACAAGGACATTCTGTGGAATGAAATGTCTCATAAAGTCACATGCTCTCCACCACTGGGAATACTCAACAAGAAGGAAGGGATAATCGTTTATGGAGTATCTACTATGTAGTGAGCACATTATGTACATCAAAAAAATCAATCACCATAGCCCAGTGAGGTAGATATTATTTTCTCCACTTTGACAGATAAGAAAACAGACTTGGATAGATGATGTAACTTTCTGAAACTGACAGAGCTAGAAAGTATGTGAGCTGGAAAATAAACTCAATTTTGTCTAACTTCAAAACACTGTTCATCTACATTAACAAGAAGCATCCAGCATGCAGACGACTCATTTCTCATTTAAGTTTTTTATAACTGATTCAATAATTTTTTTAAAATAGTTGGATTTGATAACTCTAAAACCCCTAACACCTAAGTTATGTGGGTATGTGCTAATTTGGGGCAAGCAATCGTAAGAATTCTGAATAGCTGAGATGCAAATGGAGAAGACCAGAAGCCTGGGCACAGAGAGAGCAGGAACCAAGGACAACTTGGTGCATAAGAGAAGGCCTGGAATGGGGATGCTGAGAAGAACTTTGGCTAGCTTTAAATCATAGTTGATCTGTCCTTGCTTTTCGTGTCTCTGATCTTTCAGTGCCAGACAGAAAGCTGATGGATAAGAACTTGAGGTAAATTCTTCAGCTTTTCTGTACTCCCTACAACATTAATGAATCGTTTCTAGACTGTAAGATGGATGTTCTAAAATAGGACACCGGGACTCAAGTTCATAACTGAGTTATGAACATAACTGAGTTATGAGTTCATGAGTCTCCTTTAGTTTATTCACACTCAAAATGGAGAGGCCATTTCACACATATAAAATGTTTTCACAAAATGTTATTATTTGTATATTTTCTTTTAAAAAAAGCATCTTGTATATTTAACATTTGTCTTCATTAAATGAATTCTAGCAAATAAGAGAACAGATCATGAAATCTGACCACATTGACTAGAATCTTGGCTTCTTCACTTCCTAGCTGTGTGGCCTTGGGCAGTTTCCTTAAACTCTCGAAGACTCAATTTACTCCTTTGTAAAATGGGAATAGTGATAGGTTTTTTTACAAGGATTAAAAGATTTAATAGCTCAAAGTATTTAGAACAGAAGCTGGCATATAACACTTTCTATATGAGTGTTAGCTATTATTATTGCTGCTATTAACTATTAAAGAAACATATGCTTAGAAGTTTATCAGAATTTGCATAAATAAAAATATAGTACGAAGCTTCAACAGTTAAACTATTACTCACAGAATCAAAATTTTATTGCAATGTACTAGGTAAGTTCAAATATAATGGGAAGAGCATTTCTAAAGGCACAAAATTAAACTTCAGGCTTTGCCACTATTACAATTAATATATTTACTTAACTTAAGCAACTATGAAATCTGTTAATATATGTATGGAATATGCCTGGCATGATAAAAGGGACTGTACTATTCTGGTAATCACATATTTTATTGAAGAGCCTTTGGGCTATTTTAATATTCAAATCAGTTGAATATTTAGCAGTAATAATGTAAGATTAATATTTGTACAGGCACTTGCTCCTTTAACAGAAGACATTATAGTCAAGCTATTACCCTGCAATAATGGAAAGTTTTTTTTTTAAAGCACTCTCAAAAGGAAAGCTTTTACAGGTTAGAATTTTATTCTGATACCATGTATTTCCATAAATGATGCCGTTTCTTTAAGTATGAAACATTAATCATCAACTTTCACACTATTTCACTTTCATACACCTTAAATTGTAACTACGTTAACATAGGTAATCATCTTATGATCAATTGTCTGGTTTTAATCATGTAATTGATTTTAAGAAATGCACCAAATTTTTGAGTCATCAACAATTTAGATATCTAAATGCGTTTATAAGCAAAATGTTTTGTTCCTGCATTTTTATACCTGGTTAATATTTTGCCATGTGTGTATTGCCTAGCAAAAGCACAGATCTATGTGATTTCCTTTTTACATATAAATTCTATTTCATAATATTAATATAACACTCCAGGCAGTACTTTTCTGGGGAATTATTCCATGTCCCTGAAGAGGACAAAGCCACTTGGACTCATGCTTTAAAATACCCACTAAGGTGTGATATATTCATACAGAAACACTGGCCTGCCATAGATTTATTGCTTAATTTTAGTATTTTTACTTCAAACAAGAAAAGTAACAAAATGCTCTCTTTTTGCTAAAGAATGCAAATCTCAGGTACTGCATGTGTTTCAGGAAGATGGAACAAACCTGAGCAATATTATTTTCTTGCATCCTTTCTTATAATGAAAATAGCACAGCAGCTGTGTGCAGAGGTACCCTTGAACACATGCGGAAAGAAATGGCACTTTTTTTTAAATTTTTATATAAAATTAGCTTCAGAACACTCTTATTTGAAAACACTTGGCCATTTACAATATATAATGGTCCTGGCCAAAAGCACACAGGTGTGTTACTTCCTTACAGTATTGTTTTGTTTCTTTGGCCCTTAGGAAACACCAGAAGGGGCTCTACTATGTATGCAGGTGCGATCACCTACTGTGAAATATAAATTGTATCTCCTTTTAGGGGAGCAGGAAAGGAATGGGAGGAGTGTATTTGAGTACTGACTTCCTAGTTTGCCATTAATTAACTCGGTGGTCCACTTTGGGAGAATCACAATCTCTACATATCTTGGTTTATTTCTTCTGCTAAATATATCCTACTTCCTTCTCCTCCACAAAACCTTATTTTGTGACACTACATTAAGCGAAATGTCAAATAGAGCAGGTCTGAAATAATTCTTGTCCATAATGAACTGGAAGATTAGTGGGCAACTGCAGTTACTTACTTTCCTCTCTCAGAAGGCTCATGGATGGGTCAGCAAAGGTATCTGCCTTTTCTGAGCCTTCTTGTGGGATGACAGTAAAAAAAAAAAAAAAAGTCACAGAATAGTTGATAATAGTTTACAAATGATCTTCACAACATTGCTAAGATTGAGAAACATCTCTCCCATGATCTCACTGGATTTAGTGTTAATTTCCTCTTCTTTATAGATATAGATGGAGCTCAGGCAGCCTGAATGTTTTTCTTTTTTTTTTTTTTTAAAGATTTTATTTATTTATTTGACAGAGAGAGAGGTCACAAGTAGGCAGAGAGGCAGGCAGAGAGAGAGGAGGAAGCAGGCTCCCTGCAGAGCAGAGAGCCCGATGCGGGGCTCGATCCCAGGACCCTGAGATCATGACCTGAGCCGAAGGCAGCGGCTTAATCCACTGAGCCACCCAGGCGCCCCATGAATGTTTTTCTTAAAACAGCTAATAATCATGGAGTTCAGACGCAAAGCCTATTTATTTATTTATTTTTCTATCTATTTATTTTTTGGAATTTATGTCTAGAGTCATTCCTATGCCCCAAGTCTTAGAAGTAAGCATGGATGGGTGGGGACAGGGAAGCCAGTGGCACAGTTAGGGAAGGGCACTCAGAAAGAAAACATGTTAAGGGTTAAAGGCTTCTCTAAAAATGAAAATCATTAACATGAATTGATAAGGTCTCTGAGCCAGCTTGGCACTTTATTATTTCATTAAATCTCCACAAAAAAAAATTCTTTATGAGCTTAGGATCCTTTTACAACCCTTGCTTTATATACGAAGAAAGAGAGACAGGAAAGTTAGAATAATTTATGAAAGGTCAGTGGCCCTTGAGTGGTCGAATTGGGATAGTTTCCCTTTTCTGCTGTCTCTCAGGAGAGTTCTTCCCAAGGGCTCATACAGCATTGGGCAATAGTTTCACAAATCACAGATGGACAGATTTAGGAATAACTTTACATATAAGGAACAATTTTCTTTCGGTACATGTTTCAAAAGTTGTTCTCTCCAATACGATAACCACTTGGTTCTATCAAAAATCATGTCAACAATTTACAACTCCTAAAACAGCACTCTGATTTATCATACATTTTATAGAGTCCTGATGTAATGCTGTGAGAAGAGAACTATTTACAGCAATCTGTCTTCCTAGACTGATTACTTAGATATTCTATATAAATTATTTATTTATGTAGAAATGAGTTTAGTCTTGAAATGTAAAACCGCTACAGAAAAGTGTAAAGCATTCCCAAAAAGCATTTAACATTTCTGAATGTCACAAATGTTTATATGGTTCTATGTCCGCCCAGGCTATGGTAGCAAAAAAATGTGCACATCTACAGAGTTACAATTAAAAGCTACATTAAATTACACAGATGGAAAATTAAATATTTATACTTATGTAAAAATTGTGTTCTATTATGCTATTATATTAGGATGTTCAAAAGCAAAGAAATATATTTCTAAACTGTTTCTCTCAGCTGTAAAGCTCATTATAAGAAGATGAAAATTAAGCTTACTGTAAATAGCCCAAATAATTCAAAATAGCCAATGCAGTTAATTTTTTTTTGTTTTTTAAAAAGGTAGGGTATGATTAAGCATATATTAATTTGAAGTGCGTAGCACCCAACTAGAGGAAAACATGGTAATATAAGAGCTTTTTAAAATGGAGAATGTAACCTTTATATTTTTTACTTACCAAAAACATTGCTACTTTTTCAGATATGCATCAGATCTATTTGATGGTGCAAGGGTGACAGTACTGCTTGGACTTTGTGTTCTTCCTTATAACCGTGTCCTGCCACTTCAACACATACCTCTATTGTAAAGGAATTTGTACCTGGATATTTGCTTTAAATACATATGTTTTTAAAAATGACCTCTTATATTTTAAGCATAAAAGCCAGGAAACAAAGAGTGAGACTGACTTGAGTACAACAGAATTTGAACTGGATATAAGGATGGATATTTAATAGAAATAAATTCAAAATACAGTTTAGGAACATATTAGAACAAGATAATTGTTATGTTTTATTGAGCACCTACTATACTTTTGTGTACTAACAATTTATTTTATAATGATTTCATTGAATTTTTACAACACAATGGAGTCCATATAATTGTTATTTCCACTTCTCACACAGGAGGAAGCATATATTTACTCAAGCTGCATATTAATAATGGATAGAGCCAGGATATAAACCTAGACAATTAAACAGCAGACCCAGACTTCTTTTTACTCTTTGTTAAACCAGGTATGTTTGCAGCAGTTCTTTGGAAGACATTCTGCTTTTCAAACTTAACCTACAATTGCCTTTGTTATCACTCTTTGCCATTTCTTACTTCCTTTATTAACACACAGAGAGGAAACAATGGAATTAATTTTATGTTTAGAATCAGACCACAAACTATTTCATGGATATCTGTGTACAAAACTGATTCAATCTGTGCTGCTGCAAACTCCTGAATGCATTTTCCTCATGTGCAGCACAGATATTATTTCATTTTTATATAATACTAAGCAGTATGTAACAATGTAACACAACTATACTAATAAGTGTACTTTCAGGATGTAATATTTGCCAGGTCATTTATTTTTATTTGCTCCCTGAATCATATGCAACTAGCAAAGCCCCATTTTTGGTGTTTATGATTACCACTCAAAGTTGCTGCCACCTGCTGGTGGTATTCCCTTATTATAAGAGAGCTGAAATTTCTCTTGTGTTAAGCCCATATTTTAGTGTTCATAATTCTTAGCTATTTCCTAAATGCTATGTCCTCATGTGTTAGATCTTAGCAAAGGTGTTACATAACTGGAAAGTAGTGGAACAAGGTTTAAAAGGTTTAAAGTATGAATCTAACCACTATTCTATACTGGCTTCATCTTTAGAAAAATCTTTAAATAAATCTGTTACATCCCTAACTCCTGAATGTCCTGCAGCGATAAATAAGGATGAGCTAGCTTTACAATAAGGATGAGCTAGTTTTACAAACTCTGAGGAGGATAAAGGTCATGATGTAAAAGACAAAAAAAGTTGCAAAACATTATTTATATAAATCATATGGTTATGTTTATTTAAATAATAAATTACAGATTTATATGTTAAAGCTAAGATTGGAGTTGGTCAATTCCCATGGGAGGTTCATATATCTTCCAGAAAACCATGATGCTTCCATAAAAAATGTAGTTTTCAAGGTCAAAGGAACTATCCAGTAAGTCAGGACACTTAGCTGAGATAATGTGTTTTGCTACTGAGTATACAAGCTCAGGCATATTTTTTTAAAAAATCTCTCTTATATAATATTCTATTTGCAAGTGGTTTCTGCTCAAAAAACTCTGGTAAAATGATCACTCTGTCTTCAAAAAGCTTGGGTTCTTTTTAAATAATCACTCATAGTGAGCTCTGATAACTGAAGTAAAGCATGCAAGATCTTTGTGCTCTAAGAAACATCAGAAAAAAAAAAAACAAACCAAAACAGGAAAGATGTTATTATGGATGCTCCATGAGTAAAATCTTTTAATAAAATGAAGAGATTCCAATGTAACAACTGAATACAAGGCACTGAATGAATATAAGACACTGTTAGATTCTTTTTTTTTTTCTGACACCGCTAGATTCTTGAGGGATATGACATTCAAGTCATTAAAGATTCTACTATTGAGTAGTAGACAAGGAGAACACTCACATATAACAATCATTTGAGTCAAATTATGATAAATTATGTAATACGAATATAAATAAAATAAATTGTGCATTCATGAAAGGGAAATTTGCCCAAGGAATGAAAGCAGTAGACTCTGACTTCGACTTTGAAAAATTATTAAGAACTTATCAGGTAACAATGCCAGGAATGGTCATTCCAGGCAAACAGAACAGAATGAGTCAAGACATGGAGGTACAATAGATTGTGAAAAGTTCGGAAAACAGCAAATTATGCAATGTAATAGTTCAGGATATGTTGGGAAACCAGTAGATGATAACAGTGATTGCCTGATGTTGAAGGCATATGAGAACTATGCTAAGGAGGACCACCTGTAAAGACGGAGAAGCCACTGAGATTTCTCATCAAGAAAGTGACATGGACATGTCCTCATTTCAAAGAGAACACCATATAAGCAAGATAAAGAATGGATGAATGGGTATGGAGTGGCTATGACAGATGTCCAGACATGAAATCATGCTAGCAACAATGAGAAAATAAGCAAGATTGGATTGTTTGTTCTTTGGGTGTTGAGTTTGCTAAGTTCCTTATAGATTTTGGATACTAGCCCTTTATCTGATATGTCGTTTGCAAATATCTTCTCCCATTCTGTCAGCTGTCTTTTGGTTTTGTTAACTGTTTCCTTTGCTGTGCAAAAGCTTTTGATCTTGATGAAATCCCAATAGTTCATTTTCGCCCTTGCTTCCCTTGCCTTTGCCATTGTTCCTAGGAAGATGTTGCTGCGGCTGAGGTCGAAGAGGTTGCTGCCTGCGTTCTCCTCAAGGATTTTGATGGATTCCTTTCTCACATTGAGGTCCTTCATCCATTTGGAGTCTATTTTCATGTGTGGTGTAAGGAAGTGGTCCAATTTCATTTTTCTGCATGTGGCTGTCCAATTTTCCCAGCACCATTTATTGAAGAGGCTGTCTTTTTTCCATTGGACATTCTTTCCTGCTTTGTCGAAGATTAGTTGACCATAGAGTTGAGGGTCGATTTCTGGGCTCTCTATTCTGTTCCACTGGTCTATGTGTCTGTTTTTGTGCCAGTACCATGCTGTCTTGATGATGACAGCTTTGTAATAGAGCTTGAAGTCCGGAATTGTGATGCCACCAACTTTGGCTTTGTTCTTCAATATTCCTTTGGCTATTCGAGGTCTTTTCTGGTTCCATATAAATTTTAGGATTATTTGTTCCATTTCTTTGAAAAAAATGGATGGTATTTTGATAGGGATTGCATTAAATGTGTAGATTGCTTTAGGTAGCATAGACATTTTCACAATATTTATTCTTCCAATCCAGGAGCATGGAACATTTTTCCATTTTTTTGTGTCTTCCAATCAAGAAATGGGCAGAGGACATGAACAGACATTTCTGCAAAGAAGACATCCAGATGGCCAACAGACACATGAAAAAGTGCTCCACGTCACTCGGCATCAGGGAAATACAAATCAAAACCACAATGAGATATCACCTCACACCAGTCAGAATGGCTAAAATTAACAAGTCAGGAAATGACAGATGCTGGAGAGGATGTGGAGAAAGGGGAACCCTCCTCCACTGTTGGTGGGAATGCAAGCTGGTCCAACCACTCTGAAAAACAGCATGGAGGTTCCTCAAAATGTTGAAAATAGAACTACCCTATGACCCAGCAATTGCACTACTGGGTATTTACCCTAAAGATACAAACATAGTGATCCGAAGGGGCACGTGTACCCGAATGTTTATAGCAGCAATGTCTACAATAGCCAGACTATGGAAAGAACCTAGATGTCCATCAACAGATGAATGGATCAAGAAGATGTGGTATATATACACAATGGAATACTATGCAGCCATCAAAAGAAATGAAATCTTGCCATTTGCGACGACGTGGATGGAACTAGAGGGTATCATGCTTAGTGAAATAAGTCAATCGGAGAAAGACAACTATCATATGATCTCCCTGATATGAGGACATGGAGAAGCAACGTGGGGGGGGTAGGGGGATAGGAGAAGAATAAATGAAACAAGATGGGATTGGGAGGGAGACAAACCATAAATGACTCTTAATCTCACAAAACAAACTGGGGGTTGCTGGGGGGAGGTGGGATTGGGAGAGGGGGAGCGGGCTATGGACATTGGGGAGGGGAGGCGAACCATAAGAGACTATGGACTCTGAAAAACAACCTGAGGGTTTTGAAGGGTCAGGGGTGGGAGGTTGGGGGAACAGGTGGTGGGTGATGGGGAGGGCACGTTTTGCATGGAGCACTGGGTGTTGTGCAAAAAGAATGAATACTGTTACGCTGAAAAAAAAATTAAATAAATAAATAAACAAAAAAAAAGAAAATAAGCAAGAGAAAACATGAAATATTTCAGGAGTAGGTTCTTGTTAAAGCTATAAAATGAAGAATTACAACTCTTCAGACTTCTAATTTTCCAACATGAATCTATTTTAACTGTAAGAACGATCTAAGTGTTGAAGAGAAAAAAAAAATAACGACAACAAATACTTTGTGTTCCTGGACACTAGCTCAATATTGTGATCAAGAGGACAAAGAAGAGTTTGAATTTTCCACCATGCAGAATCCCTGAAAGATATAAAGCATATAAAGAAACTCTCAGCAACTTGATAAGAGGAATGAATACGACATTAAGGAATAAATACTCAAGGACTATCTTCTCATAATAAGTGCAGCACCAATTGCATGTCAAGAATGTAGAGAAGAGATCTTCAGATTCACAGAAGTATGGAATTCTTTTATGATCAGAGGGGTTTAAAGACTTATTCAGTTTTTACTTCTGCTGACAATCATTGGTAATTCTGGCAATATATTTAAGTAGAGTTTCTGATGACATAAAATGCTGGTTGTGGGCATTTAATTCAGAAGTGTATTTCCTATATATCCTGAGATAAAGGAAAAATGTAGTATTCAACATACACAGCTGTGAAACATAAATGCTAGACACATACGCAGTTGAAAAGAAGTAAGATAAAGACATACACAAAACCTTCAATAATTCCATTTCCTGAAAAATTTACTTGAACCACATATTTTTACAATTAACTATTTGTTATCTATAGATTCTGTAATACATGTTATAATTGCCAAATCCAAAATATATTTGGAAATCTTTGCTGGTAAAGGCTTTGTCGGAGTCTTCCCCTGAATCCCACAGAGCGGCTCACAAAGTGCTAGAAAATAATATAAGCCAGATAAACACTTGTTACATTAGAGGGAAGAAAACGCTCAGATGAATCTGAAATAGACAGGAGCGTCACAGTAGCCCAGAATCACATAGAATGAACCATTCTACAGAATCATTCCCTCTGAGGACTGCATTCACAGTGCACAGAAGCCAGCACTTAAGCACCACTTAAATAAAAACACCTCCTTGAATGAATTGGCAACAATAGACCCTGAGTATAAAATGGAATTGGAATAGATGCTGATTATGATGAACTTGTCAGCCGGCGAACCCTCGGCAGTTAAATTGGCAAATGCGGTAAGAGCACTGACAAAAAATCAGAGAACAAGTCCATCAACTCTGAACCTCACTGAAAGGAAAGAAATTGGGAGTGAGTGAATGAGTGTGTGTGTGTGTGTGTGTGTGTGTGTGTGTGCGTGTGTATGCATATGCATGCAAGAAAGAAAGAAGATCTAATGACTATTACAAGGTTCTTGTAATGAAATATGTGACTAAGTACATGCAGATTAGGATGAATGTCAAAGAAAACTTCAATTGAGGTTGTGAAAAACAGCCACTTTAAATTTGGTTAAATATTAAATCCAACTAAAATTACATCTTGCAACTATTTCTAGGACATCATTTTCATAATTTTCAACATTCCTCTCTCCGGTAAAGACCATGGATAAGGAAGACCCAATCAAAGCTGCCTATCCCTTATGAGGCCATCGACCTAGTAATCTGGTTTCTGTTTAGGTTCATCCATTTGTCAGTATGTTTCCAGCAGCCAGTACCGCTCTGGGGTTCTAACTCGGAGTTGTTACAAAAGGGGCATTTGCTTGAGAGCATCAATTTCCCTACAGACAAAGTAGCAATTAATTAATCTAAAAGCCAAACTAAGCATGAAATAATTATACTGTAGGTATATCAGATTAGTTTTAACTATCAATTCTTTTTTTGCCCTTGTTTATAATAGACCGAATCCCAGCCCTACTGCCCCAGTCTTTGTCCTTCATGTCCTTCCTCTTTCCCTGCAGGGACTCTCCCAGAATATTGTTCAGGGTTTTAGATTTCCTCTATATGTATTTAATGCCCAGGTAATCAATGCCTGTTGCCCTTTCCTGTCTTGATTACAAATACTCAGGATTTTGTAGTTTTTGTTTATAGTACTTCTAACCCATGTTTCTTTCTTTTCTTCTGTGTTTTTATATTGTTTTATTTCTGTTTTTGTTTTCTGATCTTCTGAAGATGCACATTTAATTAAATTGGTATGGTATCCTTCAATTATTTGCATAGCCAAAGACTGCGGACTAAAACATGGATAGCAAGGCACTCCCAATTTTTTTTTCTCAAGATTTTATTTATTTACTTGAAAGAGAGCAAGTAAAAGAGAGAGAGAGACCCAAGCAGGGGAGAGGGGCTGAGGGAGAGGGAGAAGCGTACTTCCTGCTGAGCAGGGACCCTTAGATCACGACGTGAGCCCAAGGTAGATGCTTAACTGATTGAGCCACCCAGGTGTCCCGATAGCCCAGTGTTCTAAAGTGAGATGCTAAGTCACTTATGCGCTATTGCTTCCAAGTGTGTAGTCAGATACTGGTTTCATGACCACAACCCTTGAAGGTATAATGTGATCGATACTGAAGAGACCGTGAAAGAGCATTTTTAAAAAAGAGATGTTTGCAGGCCTGTGGGGGTACATCTCTGCCTCATGTCAGGTGAAAGGGTCTTCAACAGTCATAGTATGGGGAGGGTCTTCGAGCCACAGATACAAAAGAAAGATATTATGTCAACCTTGTTTCTCAAATAGCAGGGAGAGGTGAAAAGGCCATGTAAGGGATTTCCCTGGAGTTCTCAGAGTAAAAGGGCATGAGTATTTTACGCAGACCATGATGGAGAAAAAGCCAGCCTGAGATGACTTAGAGGTGTTTCACCTCAGGAAACTGCTTCTTAGGTCATGGTAAAGCTACAGGAACTACAGAATGAGAGGGAAATGAACAGCGTTGAGCCAGAGAGTTCATATCTTGTATAAGAAGTGAAGCTGGATATTCCTAGTGCAGATATGTCTAAGGAAAATATCTGAGAAGATATTAGTTTTGAACATTAGCCAAGTTCAAATAACTAGGGTATCAGATTACAATAGTACAAGTCAAAAAATAACTTCTTTGTTTCTTCTCTCCTCAGGCCCTCTTCTTCCTCATCAACAATGAAAAGTTCAGAAATCACATAAGCACTAGATAAGGAAAGAGAGAAATCAAAGTCACCTGCCAACCCTCACACCTTCCTTCTCACAACAAACTGAAAGCTCAAAACACATCAAAGCTGGGGGAATAAAATTTGGAATTTTGTCTATTACACTTGTCTAGAAGTAGCAGACACATCAGCTCTTAACATATACATGATTTCTGACTAACTGTGACCAGGACACTTTTATTACTTTAGATGATCTAGAATATTCAAAGGATCAATGCCAAGTAACATCCAATTTACCTGGTCTCTCGAGCAGTTTCAAACAAACATAAGGGACAGGGACAGAGATAAAACTGTTTTGTGCTGCACTCCATGGAGTTTTACTTTTTACAGCACACCTACTCATTTATTTACACATGACTCCTTTGGGGACAACGTATCAGGCCACGTAACCCTAAAAACAAATACCAGCTGTTTAGATGTTACATAACCTTTAGGACATGAAGACACCTCCCCTACTCCTCCCTCAATTCATTCCTGAACTTTCTTCTCAACTTTTTTCTCCCCCTGTAACTAGTAATCTCTGGATTATCTCATACTTTCCTTTTTCCTCTTTCAGTCTTTTTAACACTTTCATAAATAGCTTTAATCAAATCAACTCTGTTTGAAGTAACTAGCATTGCTTTTGGTTTCCTGACTGAGCCCTGCTGATGTACTCACCACCTCTGGGTTACATATCATATATTGATACATCAATGTATATTAAAATATATTCATAATTTTTAAATGACTTCAGGATGAATATAAAAAACGAGTTTAACTCAAGTAAAAGAAACTATAAGTCAAATTGAACACATTCTTTAAAATAAACTGTATAATCAATAGCAAAAAGTCAGCATAATTGTGTTGGCACCTCTAAGAACCATACTATTACATGTTTGTAGTTATACAGTTCGAATTTTTCTTTCTTTTTACCTTCTCAACATAATTCTGAACTTGTTCAGCATAGCATAACTGTTTTAAGACAGAAATCTACTTTTTTATAAGTAATGTAGGAAAGTTCCTCAAAGTTTCTCTATTGGTTTGTGTATATATATATATATACATATATAATATATATTATATATATATACATATATAATATATATTATATATATAGTAAAATATATATATAAATATATATAATTATATATATATAATATATATTATATATATAGTAAAATATAATCATGGCCACTTGAAAGTACATCTTAGTACCTGAAAGAAAGTAGTATGTGAGAAAATATTTAATATTGCATCAAATAATCTATTTAAAACTAGAAACAAATTTGATAAATCAGTGTCTATCCTCATGTCTATTTGTAGAGCATCGAAATATGTCACATTTCGTTTCTCTATTATCAGCAACAGAATAAATTCAATACCTAAAGTGAAAGAACTTGAAGAGAAGAGCATTAGAGATTTGAAGGAAATTTATGTAATTTTGTGTAGACCTCTCTACAAAGATGTTGAAATAATATCTTAAAATGATATGAGTTATCCAGGTTTATTTTGCCAGGCTGTGAGAAAATATGGATTTTATCAACTGTTGTAAATTCCTTTGAAAAATTAATGAAACCTGTTCAATCTGAAATAAGACACTTGAGAGAAAAGAAAAGCATCAGTGGAAAAGACAATGATCTAATAGGGAAAACAGAAATATCCAGTGTCTTAAAAGAGAAAGATTAATGAGGGAAAAAAAAATATATATATATTTTGGATTGATAAAAAGTCATTTAATGCATTCCAGGATGGCCAACACAGGCTGGTTAGGTAATTAGTCTTTGAAGAGTTTGTTTGTTTGTTTGTTTTTTTAGTCATATAAAAAAATGTGCCTTGTTAAAAAAAAAAAAAGAGAACTCTAGTCTAACAAAAAAACATATCCAACAATGGGCTTTTATCTTTTTCCACATTCAGGTTTATAAGATAATTAAAAATATATACCTATTCATCTCTGAGCATAGCACTGTCTGTTAGCTAATTACTTTCAGCAATACACTGCACAGAGGTATACCACCATTGGTTTCTGACATTAAGTTAGCTTTAAGCTTATTGTCTATTCTGACAAGTGGAGACAGCTTGAAACCCAGTCCCTGGAAAGCATCTGTAGGATTTCCACCTGTTTGCCCAACACCTTTTCAATGGCGAGAGGTCTGGACACATACTTATTAATCCAAGATCCAAAGATATATATATATATATATATATATATTTTTTTTTTTTTTTATTAAAGTAAGCTCCACACATAGCGTGGAACCCAACACAAGATTTGAACTCATGATCCAGAGATCAAGACCTGAGCTGAGATCAAGAGTCAGATGCTGGGGCGCCTGGGTGGCTCAGTGGGTTAAGCCTCTTGGGATCAAGCCCCACATCAGGCTCTCTGCTCAGCAGGGAGCCTGCTTCCCCCTCTCTCTCTGCCTGCCTCTCTGCCTACTTGTGATCTCTCTCTCTCTCTCTCTGTGTCAAATAAATAAATAAACAAAATCTTTAAAAAAAAAAAAAAGAGTCAGATGCTTAACTGACTGAGCCACCCAAGCACCCTGCCAAAATTATCTTAATGCTTGAACTGGGGTCAAAGGAGCAGAGGGGTCCAAGTGAAGACACCTTTTCCAAAGCTCTATAAACAAGTCATCATCACACTCCTTCAGTACTGTTATTTACTCTTTGCTGCCTGCGGGAAACCTGTATTTCTAACTTTGAAACAAATCATTCAACCACGATGTTCATTCCCACATATATAACTCTTAGCTTTGGTCCTATGTAAATGCCTATAATTGAACAGAAGGTATAGCTTGAGAGAGAGTAAATACTGAAAATCTAGGAAAGTGAATTTGACACTTGAAGAATGAATTGATAAAAGTTAAACATTTTGAAGATACATCAAGAGGAATAAAACCAAGAACAAATAAAAAACTGAAGTAAGTTTATCAGTTTATAATTTTAAAATATCTTTCTTATGGAAGGATATATAAGGAATAACAAATGCCTTCAGAAAGAGATGATTCTTGTATTGAATCACATTGAGTTTAGGTCACTGCAATCCTTCAAAATGATAAACAAATTATAGGTTCTAGATTATAGTCAGATAAATGACCTGAAGCAATAGGCATCTATTTTAGAATAGATTAGAGCAGGTAAAAGATTCAATTTAGTCAGCAGTAAATGAAATCTTTAGTTGTTTAAAAGTTTTAACCATTAAAGAAAAAACATTAAAAAGGAAAAAATATATATACATAAACCTTTCAAATAGTAAAGAAAAATACTTTTGTATAACCTTTACAGAGTTTTACATGTAGCATGCTTTATTTGACCAGTATAAAAACAGCTCAAATATGCCAGACATTAGGAGAAAGGAAATATTAATTCAAAATAAGGACATTTGCTAGAAAGAAACTCAATGTATAAAAAAATGAATCCTAATAAAATGGTCAGAAGGTCTACAATAAGTAACGAAGAAAAATATTGTGGGCAAAAATATCAGAATGCTATATTACAGACTCTCTGGGATGAGGTCTGTAACCTATAAACATCCATCCCCCTCAAATATCTATCATTTTCAAATAGGCAGAATGGTACACAGATTGTAAGAAAGATTAACCACCCTCCCACACTTACCATCAAAAAGCTCAGATTACTTTAAATTGAGCATTCTCATATTCCTGGCCTCTGCCCAAGTTCATTTTAAAGAT
Organism: Meles meles; assembly: GCF_922984935.1. Taxonomy (NCBI): domain Eukaryota; kingdom Metazoa; phylum Chordata; class Mammalia; order Carnivora; family Mustelidae; genus Meles; species Meles meles. Next base: position 157,019,585 of record NC_060066.1, on the reverse strand, counting down.
TATTTTTTACAGTTCTCTCTTTTTCTATACCAGCAATCTGTTCTTAGCCTTTTAAATATCTACTCAACCATTTTAGCAAGCATTTCAAATACACAGGAGGATGAAATTTAATATTAATAAAATATCCAAAGTTAAAGCCCTAGAAAACAATTTCAATATTTATCTCTGAGTATCTCTTGTAACCCAGTATGAAAGTACATCGAAATTAGAGCAGAAACAGAGTTAGAAGATCTGAAGAAAGGTCATTTGATTCTAATGAGTAATTGTGCTATGTAATTTTTTCTAAAATCATATTCAATCCATGATTTTAAATAACATATATTGATAAATATTCACATTTTAATATAAAAATTAATATGATAGCTTGATATTATGCATCATTCAGATACCAGTAAGTATAAATTTCATAAGTTATCAGTCAACTACTGGAACTCAAAAGTTAAAAAGAGCTTTCCAGTCTTTCATAAGTTTCTTTTTGAAAGGCTGAGTTTGATCAGTACTTATTTAAATTCAGAGTATTTCTGTTACAAGCCATCATTCAATTCTTATGTATTAAAAACGCAGAAAATACAGAAATACAATTTTTCAAGTTGAGAAATTTATATTTATTAACAAGGGTTACTCTTAATACCCTAAAAAGCATCTGATTTATCCAATGACACTAAGTATTTTAAATTTTTATTATACATTGGTGGTCGTTAAGTCTTTATTCCCTCGGGTAGATTAAATGTTCTGTGTTGAAGAATATTGCACCACACATGTAAACACTCTTCACTTGCACAGAAAGAAAATAAAATCTGTTTAGCCAGGCACTCAATGCACTCTAGAATTGAGCCTTAGCTGTCCTGTATGAGGCAGCCTAAATGGACCAACTACTTTTTATTCCTCTGACTCCAGCTTTTGCTGTCTGGCTGTTCTATCCACCCACAAAGCCCTTCCCCATCTCTCATCTTACACTTTTTTCTAAGTGTTCAAAATCTAGCCATCGGAAGCATTCTTGAGAACTCTCAAGCACAAAATTCTTTTTTTAAAACTTTTTTTTTTTTGGTAATGCCTTGCCAGAAGTGATGTGAACAGCACAATTCCCATAGAGCCTTTACTTTGTTCTAACACTTATTACAATACAGAATTTTAGAGTCAAAGCAACTTTAGTGGTAATTTCATCCATGAGACTTTTTTTTTTTTCTCTTTTTTGGCAAATCAGAAAACCGAAGTCTCTATTAGATGAAATGCTTTAGAGCACACCATTAAAGACAAAAAAGGACTGGATACCTTCTACTTGCTTGCCTCCTTTCCCACCCTGTATTTTGAATAGATCTGCATATAGTTCATCATCCCTTTAAATAGATAAGCTCCTTCAAGTTTCATATCTTCTTAATATATACTTACATTATACTCGTACTTTATATTGGGCAACGTTAAATAAATGATACATGGGGTGGGATGGAACGGGGGCAGGCAGGAACAACAAGTCTTGATTCTATTGGGGGGGGTAAACAATTCTCTAGGGACTGAGTAAAGACTATGAATATTAAGATGCCCTTCTAGTCTTTTCCCCCAACCGCAATGGTTAATCCTATGACATTGTCAAAGTGAAAACATAAGGACAGAAAAGGCTAGTAGTTTTCTGTCCTTACTATATTCTTGAGACAATCTGAAAAACCAAATCAGACAATCGAACAACCTTAAATAAACAAAAAAGAACATATGGGAGGAGGATTCTCTGGGTGCCATCCCTGTATCACCTGCTCAAAATCACATTGACTGATTTTCCACTCTAATGAAGGAGCCAGCAAAGTAATCAGAAATGAGCAAGAAAATTAAACATTGTGTAACTTCATTATGGAAATATATAGGATAATGAACTAGAAAATAACTGGGGGACTCATTTAAATAGAGTGGTCATTAAGATTTAGGTGAGGAAGTTACATTTATACTGAGACACAGAGATGAAAGTGAACCAGCCTCAGGAAGAATCTGAGGAAGTTTATTCAAGTTTATTGCACTGAAGAAACAGTGCAGAGATACACTGACATGACTGCAGTTGATAGTTTGGCCTATTGAACAGAAGCTGAATTCTTCCATGGTTTAAAATGAAACAGTTCACCATATACAGTTGCACAACAGAAAGCTGTTCGCACACACTTTATATTTGGATGAAGAGCACCACTACAGAGCATTTAGCCTCAAGCGCATTCTTCTGTGTTCCCACCATCATTACACACATGGTTAATACACACAACCTTCACCAGGTAGTAGGCGAAATATGGACATGTCAATTTCCCCCAGTAAAACACGTACTTTTTGTGGGTAGGAACCATCTGCGAACCACCTTTGTATTCCAATGTATCCCAATTCTTAGCATATTCTGGGGCATTAATAAAAACTGAATTGTTGCTGAATTATATTTTATAGTATTTCATAAACTGGACTAAATTCCACAATGGTTTGTAACAGAAAGTCTGAATGACTAAGGCAATACATACATCAGCCCTTGGCTAATATGGAGAAAAGTACTTATATTTTTTGCTACCACATCTGGTAAAAAGACTTTTGTTGATTTACAAATAGATGAGTATTTTTGCATTGTTGTGGAATAAAATGGCTACTAAAATAGGATAAAAATAAATTTCAATTACATTGTAATATCTGATTCTGTTAAAGTCCATTCTGCTTTTCTAAATAATGTAATAATCTTTATATTCTAAAAAGGAGAAAATTCAATTTTTTTAATTACAAGTGTTTTAAAATTAATGTATAGCATATAAAAGTAAATTATAATAATTATATTAAAATCATGGGAAAATAAATTCTTTAATAAACTAAATGCTTTTGTAAATGAATAAGTTGATATACACAATGCATTCACTAGTACTAAAAGGGATTTCTATAATAAAAATATATAACAATCACCATTTAAACTGTTTTTAAATCTTAAGTTGGAAACAATTGTTATAAAATTGTATGGTCTATACAACTTCAAATAAAGGAATAAATTTCACTGAAAGTATGTTGTTGGGTCTATTAGTTGACCCATTCCAATCAGCTAGATTAAAATGTTTTCTCTACTCCAATTCTAATGGACATGGAAAAGGGAATAATTTTTTTTTCTTATCCATGGCTGACTATCCCAACAGTTCTGCTTGTGTGACGACAGCAATTGAGTATTATTAGATATAGTAGTAAGCCCCCAAAAGAGCTTCCAATAATCTGCCTCCTCGTAGTCATACCCTGTGCAGTCCCCTCCTTCACTGAATGAAACTGCTTGTTAACCAACAGGCTACTGGGAAAAGGTCTCCATGGGACCATGAGGCTGAGTCATAAAAGACATTCTGGCATCTATCTTGTGTATTCGTGAATGATTTACTCTAAGGAAAGCTAGCATCACGAGGATACTCCTGGAGCCGTATGAAGAGATGCACACAGAGAAGAACTGAAGTCTCCTTCCAAGAGCCAGCACCATTCTCCAGTCACCTGAGTGAGGCATCTTAGAATCAGATCATTAAGTCAAATCAGGTTATCAGACCTGTCCTTGAATAATGACAACCTATGATATTCTGTATTTGTTGAAAGTGAAGCAATAGCTTGTCTTCATCTGACACAAAACTGTTTTTCCTAGTTAAAAGAATGCAAGAGAAGGAATCTACTTTTCTATTATTTTTCTTGGTTCATGGATCTTTGGAACTTGTTCATTGACCCTCAAGTCTCATATTCTAAAATTCTTCTCTCCTTATTATTCAAATAAGCTCAACTTTCACCCCATTAAACCACCCACTATCTATAAAATCTCATAAGCATTTCCATTTTTGCCTTTATATGTGATGTTCCCAATACATTTTAAGCCCAACCCTTCTCCGATTGGTTCATGTTTGCTTATTCATCATTAAATTTCATAGAAAAATAGTGTATAACATATAGCAAGATTACAGTGAAAGGAAATCTGTGGCCAACAATTTTGATGAAGCCTCTTACATTTGTCCATTATGAAAGTATGCAACACAATCAAAATTACTGTCATTAGAGGACAACTTGATATGAAAGGAATGCATTTGTATTTTACCTAGGTTTTTCCCAATATAGATGTATTTGTTTTAAACATTAAATAAAAAAAAAACACATTTATTTTGTACTGACCATGATGATCCTATCAACTCTGGAAAGAATCTGGCTCATTTGTAGTTTGGGGCAAAATAAAATACTTTCAGTAACTGTATCCACAAAACTTGACATTTCTATTATGATATATCATTTTTATAGCATTGAAGAAGCTTGCCTATTTTCTAGAACCCCCTCTTTGAAAATTATAAGGGCTACCAACATCTCAAAAGTGTTATAAGTTTCTTTGCAAGGAAAACTTAGCTTGGAAGAAAAGGCTTGGTAATAATGCATAGCACAGACGGAGTACCTTTGAGGCTTGGCAACGCTCATGGCTTTGCTGCCTTGGTGAAGAAAGGCGCTCCCCACAAGACCATGACTCACTGATTTCTAAGCTGGAATACACTGACAATAAAAACACTGCCAGAAATCCTGAGAGAATTTTTGTCTACTGTCCTAAAAGTTGTCAACTTCACCAGAGCCAGGGTCTTGAATCACTGCCTTTTTAAGAAATATGTCAAGAAGATGGAAAGAGAATGTGAAGTTCACCTACTAGACAGAAGTTTGCCAACCTGCCAGAGCACATGTTCCAAAGCCCTTGATTGAACTTTGAGTAAAAAGTTCAAGAGAAAGGAAGCTCATCCTCGGAATAATTTTATAGCACTTCTTTGTGGCTTGACTTACTTGTCGGGTATTTCTGGACACAGAAATGAATAAGCATTTTCACATAAACCCCTGTGACACTGTTTTCAATAAGGATGATAAACTGTGAGCTACCTTGTTCAACTTCCTAACTAGGGAGAAAAGTTTAGAGGTAGGCAACTACATGAATTCCCAAATGCTATAAAAAACACTTCTTCAGGATTAAGTTATTAGTGACAAAACCTTGCACAATCCTTCCAGGAAATATCTTTAGACCTCTGGAATCACAACAGAACTCTTGATTAATGATTCTGCTGAAATGACTTTTAAATTGAGCACAGATTGAAAAATTCTGATGTTGACTTAAAAAAAAATTGGAGAAGCATTTCTGGTCAAATCTGACCCAAACAACTTAATTAAATGAATTCAAATGAAGAATCTTGGATAACTCTAGTCTTATAGAAAATAGCTAAACCCCAATGTATAGAGCTGACTATAGACGCCCTGATTCCTTCGGTATCACTGGTAAGTTTTGAAACATTTCCAGCCAAAAGGAAGATAACCTCGATTTATGTCAAAGATGATGTGTACATAACAATATTAAAAAAAAACAAAACTGAAATTCTTATTCAAGCAGCTGCCTTCTCAAGGAAATTAATTTTGAACAGAGTTAAAGTTTAATTTATTTTTAATTTGCACAAGTTCTATTTCTTGCTCTTTTTTTTCTTATTTATAGAATTGGACCATTAACTTGCATAAAAATAGTGAGACATTTTGTGAAGAGTTTAATTTGGTCTATGGATGAAATAGATGCAAACACATTACATAAATTTTATGAAGAATTTTGCATTTACGTTATATCTGTGTTCTTCCAGGATAGGGTCTCTCCAGGCTTCATCAGATTCTCCCAGGATGCAGTAACCACACTAATTAGGAACCTCACACTTCACCGTGTGGGTATAGCATTCTTTGACTTTTCTGGGCCAAGTCAGCATTGGCACCTTCTGTATTCCCACCACATTCTAGCTCCTACTTTGTGCTGATCAGTTTTACAGTAGCTTTCTTTTTCATGTCACTAGATTGTGATATTATTCAGAACAGGAAGTATGTACTCATATTTGCATTCAGTGCACATATTAATCAGTAAGGCCTTGGGAATGATAGGTGCCCACAAAATGTCTCATAAGTGAATAAATGCAAATAAACACGCCCTTTCCTTTGTTTTGATTTTATCCCCCGGGAGCCTGTGTTTGTAGAACAAATAATTTTATGTGGGATGATATTTTCATCTTCATTGTTAATAAAGGAAAGTGACCTGGAAACTGAGTAAGACCAATCACATAATACCAAGCAAGCAGTCATCTTGAAATTAAAAAAAAATTTACTTTACACACTACTTAAATTAGAATGAGTTGGCCATATAGAAAAAAAAAAAAAACAAAACAAAAACCAAAAACATAGTAATTAAACTCTTGCCAATTAAATTAAAAATCTATACAGCATGAAGATTTTTAAAAATCATCCTTTTAATTTTTCATATCATGGAAGTTGTGTTTGGTTCTAGATACAAGTCACTTGATCCATTCTTTAAAATGTATTGCCAGAAACCATGATAAGGTAATTAACATTAAATTCAAAGGTTAAATATCTCCAGCCAATTTCTGTCCATAATTAGCTAAATTGCTCATATAACCTAAGAAAAAAATGAGAAATGTTGAATTATTTAGGTACTGTATTTATTTTCAATCCCTTTTGCCCTTTGAGACTTACCTAATATATCTAATAACACACTAGCTTCATGTTTTGTATTTACAACAGAATTTTAATATCAGAAGATTTAAATTATATCTAAAATTAATATGAACTTTTTCTATTTTAATTTTACTTAAGAATTTTTATATCTTACACATATGAGAACCTCAATTCCATGTTTGTTGAACTTAATTTAATACTCCAAATATTCAGAATGAAACCATCTTTTCTGACAGAAAGCATTGTTCAAGCAATTAGAAGAATATAAAGCCATAAGGTAAGATGATAAGGTCTAAATAAAGCAGCTGAAGTTAATTATCTCTGAAGAATAATTTTAAAATAATAGGTACATTAGCTAGAGGAAATTATAGCGATGTGTCTTCTGCATAAAAAATAGAGCATGTGGCAAAAATAAAATCGTAAAGAAAATGCTTTTTCTATCCTAGTACAAAGTAAAGCATCAGAGTCTTTTTGTAATAAGCCAGAAACCCCTCGGTATGCAGGGAAGCCCCTTAGGAAGGTCTCTGTCACCGAGCAAATGACTGAAGCATCTGACTCTGTTCACATCCATAGCTCCATCACAGCACTTTCCATCTGTCTGTGTTCACTCTCTCTCTCTCTCTTTTTTCTTTTTGGAACCCTTTTCTGAATCTTCAGTCTTAGACCCCAGAATCTTTGGAATAGTTTAATATTCAATTGGAATTTGCCTGGTTCAATTCTACAAGATAAGGTGCATGATTTCAAACAACTAATTTAATAATAAAAAATCAGTTTTACTTTTCAAGATTGTCCTAAACATGTCTATTTATATCTATAAACACCATGATTTTCTATTTGCCAATAATAATCTATTTAATTTATTTGGTGTACTTATTTTGTAAAGTCAGTTTTCCGATCTTTGCCATGTCAAGGTAGTATTCACCATAAGCAAAATAGCATCTCATTATTAATTTGATGTGAGATTTCACCTAATATTTGATTTTCCATATATGTTACCTATACAACTAAATTACCAACTTTTAGTATACTGCTCTTTCCTTATCAGTACATAAAACAAAAACTTTATCCCCAATATCCATATTTTTAAAAAAAGGAGCACTCTCTCTACATTAGTAGGTTGGAATTCTAAAAAGTTTTGAGAAGTCATGACTTACAATTATAGAAGACCAAAAATTACCAATTATCCCTAAAGATCAAAGAAATATTACTTCATTTACAAATACATTTGATTTATGGAGGCTATAATAAATAATAATATTAATACATATGGCACTTCTCATCTTCAAAGACTTTTTCGAAATAGTAATTAGCAAGATTACACATTCAATAGGGATATGTGGACCATGTGTTTTACTTTTTAAAAAAGTACAATTTTGTAATGCTAATCTCAGGACATTTTTTCATGATACTGAGTACTTACCACAAATTTTTATCTCTACTATATACTGTGAATATCTGTTCAGGTTCACAAATATTCTAAGAATATTTGACAAGGCTAAAAGTTTACCTTAAAGATAAAATTTACGTTACCTTTGTCCTTTGTGATACAAATACGGACTTTTGAACAAAGTATTTATAGTTAGTTTCAGTTTCATGCAATGGACTAAAATTTTTTACCCTATGCTGAGCAAATAATCACCTTCTTTTACTGTTACCTCTACCTTCCCCATTGTGATTCTCAATGCTGATTGACTTCACCAATTCTAGAATTATCTGTTGCTTAAATGTATTCTTTCCCTTGATTCTCTAGAGATAAAAGTATTTTTTTAACATTTCTAAAAATTGGTTAAAAATGAAATTTGGCTGAATATGCTGGTACACAGATTATGTCTTGACTTCAACATTTAGAAACACCAAACACCATTTATTGAATATTTTATTTGAAAAGAGGGTGCTATCTTATTCTTAAATAAATTAAATGATTGTAAAAAAATATAACAATGTGCAAAAATGAATGCCAATTCAGATGTATTTGGGAAAAATGAAATATAGCTTGGCCACATTCTTTTTGTGAAAATGATATGAATGCATATTTTTTTCTCCTCCATTTATTTCCTATTTATTATCCTACCACACTAGTAAATTAGTAAGTTCTTTGAGAGATCTTATGTATTATGTGGGATATGAATCCCTCTCAGTTCCAAAAGAGTAATTATGTTTAATGAATCAATAATACTTTTTAATGTTCTGATTTTAGCTAATAATCTACTACTCTAAAGGAGTTAATCAGATTTTTCTTTTTTTCTCTTTGCTGGCCTTTCTTGATTGAGAGGATAGACTGAGTGAAGAGAGAGACCTTAATTTTGCACATGCCCAAAATATAGTGAGAAATTTATTTACTATTCATATATTCATTTATTGAAAAAAAATTTCTGGTAGTTAAATGAGGGTTACTTTGCTAATGACCACACACTGGATCAAAAGGATATTCTTGGCTGGGAGAGAGAACAGCTCTTTCTTCAAAACCTTTCATAGTATTGTCAGCACCCTTCCAGAGTCTATGGTGAAAATTGAAATTAGAATAATCTATCTAGTAAGTGACGTTCTTACTGGAATTAGAGTGATTTACTTTAGAAGCTCATCGAAGTGATAAGAATATTATTGGATTTTAACTAAGTTACTATTTTAAGAAACAAATGTCCCCTTTTGCCCATTAATAATATTATTTTCACCGATCTATGTCCTTTGATTACATTTAAAATGTAGAACATCAGCCAGTAATTCATTTTTATTGAATTAGTTCCTTTTCATTACACATAGCAGTGTTTTAAGTAAGAACTGTTAGGATGTAAAATTTAACTTTTGTTTTGAAGTCTATTTGAAACATATTTTCTCCTTTTGCCCACTAATGTGTCCAACTAGTCACCAGTTTCTATTTACTCTGCCTCAGAGCTGTTTCTCTGATTACACACAGGTAAATCACACATGGATCTTTCCGTGTCCATTCATTATCACTCATGCAGTTTCATTCACTGCCAAGGCTCCCTGTACAGAGGCAGAGCCAGTCCTCTCTGCTTTGGGCTCCCAGAGCCTTTGATACATTGCTCCTACCTTAGCAGTTTTACTCTTCTTTAAAGTCACCACCCTCCCTAACCCAACCTCATCCGCATCATCCCCACTGCTGAGAGTTCATTAATATGTCTTACTAGTTGCCCGAGGGACTGGTACATAACAGTATTATTTATTGGGTGGAAGGATGCATATACGGATAAATTACAAAAGTTACTTACCACAGTCTAAACTTTAGGAAGAAGGAATTCCTTATGAAATTTTGGCTACAAAATTCAAATTGTGCATAATTAATTCAACCTTAATTTTTTTAGGCATTTACTCAGGTTTCTATACCTAAGGTTGGTATTGATATGGACTCTGTACCAGTCCAAGCGGCTGGATTCTACAAAAACATTCAAATTCTCATATCTACCACAGTTTCACAGTTTTCTTAGGACATGGTTTCAAGTAAGGAACAATTTCACAACTGACTTAGCTTAGAAGACAAAAGAAAGATGTTCTATTCTTCACTCCTAGCCCCTAGATATATTTAAAAGCCTGCTGGACCTAAGGAGCAAGAAGTATTGTCACCAGTTCTGCACAACTCTGGAGTAGAACCCTCTCTTCATCGCCCCCTACATACACTGCATTAGTCGTTTGGTCTGCCAAAACAAAATATCAAAAAAGTAGAATGGGTGACTTAAACAACAGAAATTTATTTTCTCAGAGTTCTGAAGACTGAACTTCCAAGATCAAAGTGCCAGCAGGTTCAGTACCTAGTGAGGGCTCTCTCCTTGCATCACAGATGCCTGCCTTCTTACTGTGCCTCACATAGCAAAGAGAAAGTGTGAGCTCTGGTTTCTCTTCCTTCTCCCATAAGGGCACCATTCCTATCATATTAGAGTCCCACTTCGATCACCTCATTCAACCTTAATTACTTCTTAGAAGTCCTATCTCCAAATATAGTTACATTGGGGATTTGGGGTTCAGGGTCTGGGGCTGTAACATATGAAATTTTGGGGTCACAATTCAATCCATAGCATATACACACACTTTGATTTTCCCCTACATTTCTTTTCCTGACATTTCTTGACTTGATTGTACACATCTGAACACAACTAACCAAACAGGACACAAATTCAAGTTTCACACAATACATCTGCCTTTAGAGTTTAGGATCTGGGTATTCCCTTCATGTGTAACTTCAGTATGCCCAATACAAGGTGGATCTTTTTATATTAAGATTCAATCTGGTAATTTGAAAAGAAATGAAGGAATCATTACAAGTGGAACTCACAAACATTTTGCACTTGGAAGTGCCAGAGTAGAGGAACTTACCAAAGAGTACAGGAGGAAAACCTTCTTTCTAATCTCTAATATTAGAACTCAAAGCATATTCTTATTAGTTTCTATGATATCTGCAATGCTAGCAGGTTAACAGCAAGTTGAAAGGTTTAGGGCTATTGATTTTATCAAAGGTTGCTTGGGATTCAAATGGTTTCTAAATAAACATGGCAGGAAATTTTGTAATATAACAGGGAGTTAGGAGGAAAATTCAAACAGTAGTTTTGTCTATGTCCAGTTTCATGTGTTCCTTCTAAGTAACAATGATTAGGATTCATGTTATTATCAATATCTTGGTGAGTGAGGCATCTGCTACAGTTGTCCTTTTAGTTTTGTGTTATTAGGTAGACAAATGTTTCCTTTATGCAAGGTAAGCTTTACACTTTAGTGCTATTGCCTATCTATTGCTATGAAAAAAAAATCAATATGTATTTTAAATTACACATATAATTGTTTTGTGTTTTGGTGCCTAATTCCTCTCCTTGAAATGCATGAAAAAAATTAAAATGTTCAAATTGTTTCCTTTAATTCCTTTCATGCACTTTTGTGGAGGGAATTAACCTCCACACTCTAAAATGATTGTATGTGTAATATTAAAAATGGAACATCTCATTTCCTTTTTATTTCTATTGTGGGGATTGTAAACACCAGAGGTATCTAATGAAGACCCTATTTTTACAACATCACAAAATGAAAAAGGCACATTGGAAATACAACTAGAAGCTTGTTTTTTCAGATTGGTCCCAAGACCTCCTGCAACACGCTATTTTGTTGTTGTTTTGGGGGTTTTCTTTACTTCCATTATCTTGTCGCCTTTCTATTACTTCAAACTTCTAATAATTGAATATGACAAAGGGTCAACAAAGTAGCTGCATTGAGGTTAGCATCTAGTAACTTGAGTCTTCTTTATTAGGGCCTATGATTCCCTAGTTTTAAGCCTGTGAATCTAAAGTCACTAAGTTCTGTCTACAAAGCAAGTCCACAATAAATGATCTAATCACCCCCAACAGTGCAAATCCTCCATCTTTTTTTTGATCCTTCTTCTGTAGACTCATGGACATTCATTCTTTGGAGTCGTGGGGGTAAAATTTCTCTGCCTTCACATGTCAAGTTGTTCCTTATCAGATGCAGACATTTTCAAATGAGATCTGATTTACTCATTTCACCTTATAATTGTTTAAAGTTTAAAATTATTTTTTTAGCATTGTTGACTTTAGATATTCAATATACAACTATAAACACGTAGATATTCTTTCCAACATTTTTGTAACAATATACAGATTTTAATAGATAATTTGAGTGATTTTATGTGTGTGTGTGTACACATGCATGATAAAGTGAAACAGTAATTTCCTCCCTTTTGGCTGATTTTGCTTATACAATGGACATAATTCTCAGCTTTAGTCTACTGCAGATTGAACTATCCATGAATATTCATTCCATAAATATTTTATAATAATTATAAAATCAAATACTTTTAATAAATTTATAAATCATGGATGTTAAATCTTAACTCATAACTTTATTAAAAGCTATTTTAAAAACATAAAACAAATAGCAAAAATCATATTTGGAAAACAAAATGTTCCTATTTGAATTGTAATTTTAGTTCCACTCACGAGATCAGTGCCCTTCTGTAACAGTCCCTGAAGGATTTCAGATTTCAGCATGACTTAGACTGAAACTCAAGCTTTAAGGAATCTATCTTATAGTCCTCTGACAAAGTAATTGGCTGGAAAAATTATAATAAAATTTTCATAAAGTTCATATTCATGAAGTGGCAAAAATTGCTTTTAGGAAATTATGATATTAATAATTTACACTCATGTCAATAGCATTTCCAAATAACTCAAACTCTACCTTGAAAATTATGGACCTACTTTGATTTTTCTCTCACACACAGACAGTTAAATATGCTGAGACACATTGAGATCAAGATACAGATTATTCATTTAAGAAGATAGCTCCATGTTTAATTAGAGATTTATCATCTTAACTAGCCGTACTATTGCTCTGAATTAGTTTTCCAGGGTTTGCAGAATTAAAGATGGTAAAAATTGATGAACCTTAGCTGTATTTTCCCCCGAAGGGTACAAACTTTTATTACATTTCAGATGCAAAACACAATTAGCCTCTAACCCAACCATGTTAATCTCCTTGAGTTAAGCTTATGTGTTTCTGCTTGTCTAGAAACTTTTAATGAAAGATCTATGTCTTTACAGCCGATTTTAATAACCTCTTTATTTGCATCTCTGCCCTTGTTTAGAGGAGGAGTTAATACAATAAGCTCCGGGATTACAGAACACTCTTTTAAAATTGAGGGTAAATAAAATTCTGTGACATTCAATTGGAGCAGCACTCAGCAGGAGATGGACATCAACAATAAACATTATTCAAGTTCCAAAAGTTTCCATGTAATTAACTAAGATGGATACATTAGTGCCATCCATTATATTCTATTCTTCAAACTCCACACTCTCGACCATTAAGTAGGGCCATTTTGACAAGACTAGATTTAAAAAGAACATGATTTATTTTATAGATAAGTAGTTGTTTAAGGAAAAAAATTTCTTTTCTCAGAAACAGAACCGTTGAAACTTATCTTAATGTTTTTCATAGCACATTCTCACATGTTCACTTATGCCCAAACTTTATTTTCTGCTGAGCAAAGGTTTTGCTGGGGTAAATATACCCCAGTCTCAAAATAAGAAATAAATGGTCATTTCTGAATTTCCTCACTCTGGCCTAAAATCAATGACATAGCTACATCCTTAACCCTAATAAATTATTGGGTAACTATTGTAGGCACTCTAGTTTTATCCTGCAGAAAGAATTATGTCAATTAAGAAAAAAAAAAAAGAAGTGGGCGCCTGGGTGGCTCAGTGGGTTAAAGCCTCTGCCTTCAGCTCTGGTCATGGTCTCGGGGTCCTGGGATCGAGTCCCACGTCAGATTCTCTGCTCGGCAGAGAGCCTGCTTCCTCCTCTCTCTCTCTTTCTTCCTGCCTATCTGCCTAGTTGTGATCTCTGTCTGTCAAATAAACAAATAAAATCTTAAAAAAAAAAAAGAAAAACGAATAAAGAAGGGAAAGAAAAAGAAAATCATATGTTTACAGATCAAACTACAGAGGTAACAAATGTTTTCTGTGGTCCAGAATTACCCAAAATATAGAAACATAATAACCTGATTAGCTTGTCACTGTACTGGTGGGTTAGCACGATGTCATCTTTTTCATTACCAACAGTGTGCAATTATTTCCTCAAAATGAAAAGAAGACATTGTGTCCCAAAATTACATTTTTAAATGGACTTACTAAAACTAAATGGATTTTTTTTGATATCCAATGGGAATTTTCCCCAAAATATCACATGTAGAATTGTGAAACATAGAATCATTATGCTATTTTCGGACATATAGCACCATTTTTTTGGGGTCACTCAACAGTGAGATGCCAATAGACAGAGTCCATACCTAATTCAACCTCCTGCACTTAGCATGGATTCTAATATATGAAAACAATCTATAAAGATTTATTCAATATGGATTGAATACGTGATTGAATCCGCAGACTTTCACCAACCCACCAACATTTATCTAGAATAAGAAGAAAGGGAAAATAAATTTTAAAAACTTAATTTTCATAGAAAGTCGGCACAGAAATTTCAACTTCATCTAAGTAACTTACATAGAATTGCTTATATTGTTGATATAGATTTTCTTGCCTCACGGAGATTCTTAAATTCATGTTCTTCAGTCAATAAAATCATATCATATGAAGCAGGAGCTGCACCACTTGCCACTGAACTGTGAGCAAGGTCTATCCTCTTGTGTTCTTTTCTTACATTACTTCATGATTCTTATAATGGACTCTGCCTGCAGTCTCCTTCTAGCCCAATCCCCAACTGCAGGCTATTTCCCACATTTTTATTGGAGGTAATTTTCGGCAACATGATGTTATCTTTGCCTTTCCCTAATGACACTTCCAAATAGCTAGCATTTCATTGCTTCAGGAATAAAGTCCAAGCTACTTAGCACATCATTCAAGATCTTTCCCAAATGGGTCCCAACTTTATCTGCTTTAAATGCAACTCTAAACAAAATATAATTACTGTCTGCATATAAGGATATTCCCAAGAATTATAAATTTATCTTTCAGCCTTTAGTTTGTTTTTTTCCATCAACAAAATGTCTTCAAATTTCCAATCCTCTATATTCAATTGGCAAGCCCAGTTCCAATATCACCCATTCTTTAAAGCCTTCTAGAATCCTCCAGGAATAATTAAACACTTCCTATTCTGTAATACCATAATATTTACTATGTATTTCTATGACAGCACCTACCACATCCAATATTAGTGATATTTATTAGGTACTATATCTTGTACTTCATGTATTTATGCCTCTCCTTCTGAAAGGAAAAAGACTCTCCTTATTCATCTTAAATGCCTGGCTTCTACAATAGTGTGCAGAGGCAGAATGAGTTCAATAAATATAAATAGAGCATGAAATAAAGTGGTTACAAAGGACTTTGGGGACACACATATTATGCCAAGTGACTAGACTGATGAACTCAGCAGACATGTGTAACTTCTTGAAGTCTTTTTCTCCCAGTCAGAAAGGGGGGCTCATACTAGACGTGTCTCAGTAGTCTCTTGATGGTAAATAGCTTTCTGACCTTAAGTATACACATACTAACTGGTTCTCCAAAACCTGGGACAGAAGCTGACTTGTCAACTGAGTGGACCATGGTAGTCTGCCTGTCAAGCCTCAAGTAAGTATGTTTTACCAAGATGACTTGCACAGAAGAGGAAATCAGGACCAGGACCTGCCCACAGAGTCTTATCAACCAACTCAAAAATGAGTAGCCATCATCAGAGAGAATTTATCTCTAACTCCATCATTTTTTCAATGATGTCAATTGACACACATTATTTTATAAGCTGAATGTAACATCATGAATCAATGGCACTAAATAGTGGGAGGAAAGGAAAAGAAGGAAGTTCTTTCTATATGTTAGACTTTTAAAGATGCATTTATTTAGGAAATGTTTAATAGATCAGAAGACAACATTGCTTTTGAAACAAAAAAGCTCTGTTCAGTCCCAAATTACTCATGAGTCTAGATCAGTAAAAATCATTTATATGATAAATCTGTAAGTTTTGAAAAAAAATATCCTTCCTGAATAATTTATTATCCCAATGAACTAATAAGTACTGTGTTTTACATGTGTATTCTCTAATCTGCTAAAATTCCCTAGTAGATAATATAAGGATCCTGGGACTCACATTATATGCACAATTTGAATCATGACTGTTAGCCTTCAGTGCAGTAACCAGCTACAAAGCTAACATTTCAACACTGATTACACTGGCGGTATTCTCCTCCTAAGACTTATATTCCCAGACTCTAAGATGAAGTCTGCCATGTGTTAGATTTAATGTAGTTTTTTGACAACTACCGTCTTGTAAAATAATGCTCAGTGATGAGATAGTATTACGGAGTCAATTTCAGCTTAAAGAACAATTCATGAGATGCATTTTCTTCCTATATGGAAGCAACAAAGAAATAGCCAAAATGTTAAAAAGAAGAAGAAGGAGGAGGAGGAGGAGGAGGAGGAGGACGACGACAAGGAGAAATTTCTTCTTTCTTGCATTTATTTTCCTCAGAATTGTTCTAGCCAAGAGAATGGGGCTTTAAGTTGGATGCACAGAAGTGATGGGCAATTAAATGTGTGTCATTTATTTTACAGAAAGAAGCAGCCTTTATCACAAATCGTATCACCTTTCCAGTCTCTCAGAAAAAAAAAAAAAATTTTCACTTCGCCTTTTTCTCTTCAGTTATTAAAAATAAGCCCTCCAAATACAGAGACCAGACACAGTTACCAAAAGAAAAGAAACCGTCTAATCCTCTCTCCAGGCACATGGAGGAGCTGAGGATCCTTTACCTCTACAGCTTTGTTAGAGCCCCAATAACTGAAGCAAGATAAACTCTGACTGAACAAGCAATATGTTGATAGTGTCTGTGCAAAAGCTCCCGTGGTTCGGCCAGCTGGGATCAAACTAGAGCACAGTGGCCCTGAGCACCGCGGCTTCCATTATGCTGGCCTCATTCTTTCATCAGCGGTGTCCAAATACAGTCATTCTTGTCAATTTATGATGCATTTAGTTCAAATTTCTGCACAGAATGGGCTTTTAATGTGAGCTGTGTTTCCAAAGAATATGCTCTATAGAAAAAGCAAAATATACACTTATCCCTTAATCATCTGGGATGAGAATCATCGTTACTATTATTTTTATTGCCACTAACCCTAATATCTGACATTTACATTGTTCTTTCAACACTGCAAATTTTCATATTTTTCATCTTGCTTATGAGATACAAGCCAGAAACCTTATGTGTTAGAAGTCTGTCTTCTTGCTTCCTTTCAATAATGAGGGAAGTAAGAAACAGAATACACATCACTCAGTCTAGGATCATGACAATTACTTGCAGCATCTGAATTATAAACTATTGCCAACTCCAAGTCCTATTTTATTATGTTATGATGACAAAACTGTATATCTAACTGTATATTAAATATCAATTATCAAACATCCTGAGGAGCATAAATTCCAAGCATCCCAAGATAACCACTGTTATTTTGGTTTATATAGGTATAAATCAATATTTATCTGTATATTTTTATACACATATGCAGTGAAAACAAGCATACAAACAAATATAATCATACAAATCTATAAATTACTTTTTCAATTTTTATAGGATATCTTCATATTCACATTTTGCATGCTTGTTCTATTACTTTCTAAGGATAAATGGCAAGATGTACAACTTCTGGGTTGAAGAAATGGGCATGATTGTAAGAAATCTAATAAGCCTACTGACCTGCCATTAAATCACCCAGTTCCTCCTTAAAATCTTATTTTCTTGGAGAGCTTTCCTCTACTGCACCCACTATTTAGAGAATGGCCCTAAATGGGGTGATAATGTTTGATCAGAATATAGTAGCTATGTACGTCCTTCCCACAGATTTAGACATGAAACACTGGCACTGCGCCGTTTGTACAAAACTTCAAACAAAGAAAAAAAAATCACTCTGCAGAGACTGCTTGGTCAACTGAGCACCTTCTCCACATGCCTACTCAAAACTGCCCCTAGAGGGGCGCCTGGGTGATTCCGTGGGTTAAAGCCTCTGTCTTCGGCTCAGGTAATGGTCTCAGGGTCCTGGGATCCAGCCCTGCATTAGCCTCTCTGCTCTGCAGGGATCCCGCTTCCTCCTCTCTCTCTGCCTACTTGTGATCTCGGTCTGTCAAATAAATAAATAAAATCTTTAAAAAAAATAAAAATAAAAAAAATAAAGGTTAAAAAAAAACCAAAACTGCCCCTACAAGTAGAAGGAAAAGCAAACTGCAGGAGCAGCAGTTGGGGGAGATTTGGGCTATTGCTCAGATCTGACTGAATTAAAAACATAAGTATGAAGCAGACATTTAGTAAACAGTTAAATTAAAGGGTGTTCACTATTATATTTATATAAGTGAAAAATCCTAGGTAAGAATTCTTATTTTGTGGCAAGCAATACCCTAAGTACTTTGTCTACCTTGCTGCACATAATGGTCACAATACCTTCATGAAGTGCTATTTTTTTTCCCCAAGATTTTGTTTATTTGTCAGAGACAGAGCACAAGAATGGGGAGCAGCAAGCAGAGGGAGAAGCAGGCTCCCTGCTGAGCGAGGAGCCCCATGCGGGGCTTGATTCCAGGACCCTGGGATCATGACCTGAGCTGAAGGCAGATGCTTAATCCACTGAACCACCCAAGTGTCCCTGAAGTGCTATTTTTAATTGTTATTTACCCATAAGCAAAGTTAAGCTTAAGGAGGTCATGCAAGGACCTCAAGTCTCTCAGAGGACTTCAAGCGAAGGAGTGATAGAGCCACAATACAAACCAAGGCAGACTGACACGAGTCCACATACTCCACCAACTTGCTATTTAAAACATTTTTAGAATTTTCCTTCTCTTAAGAGAACAGAATATTCCTCTAAATAGTCAGATATACAGAATATAGAGAGTATCCTCAATAATAAAAATTGCTAATACTTGTAAGGCATTTACTATTTACCAGGAGTTCTTTTTTTTTTTTTTTTTTTTTTGCCCTCCCTATTACCCACCACCTGGTTCCTCAACCTCCCACCCCCCCCCCACCCCTTCAAAACCCTCTGGTTGTTTTTCAGAATCCATAGTCTCTCATGGTTCATCTCCCCTTCCAGTTTCCCTCAACTCCCTCTCCTCTCCATCTCCCCATGTCCTCCATGTTATTTGTTATGCTCCACAAATAAGTGAAACCATATGATACTTGACTCTCTCTGCTTGACTTATTTCGCTCAGCATAATTTCCTCCAGTCCCGTCCACGTTGCTACAAAAGTTGGGTATTCATCCTTTCTGATGGAGGCATAATACTCCATCGTGCATATACACCAGGAGTTCTTCTAATATATTCTGAATTGCATTTAAAGCATTTTGGGGGCACGTGGGTGGCTCAGTGGGTTGTGCCTCTGCCTTCGGCTCCAGACATGGTCTCAGGGTCCTGGGATCGAGCTCCGCATCAGGCTCTCTGCTCAGCGGGGAGCCTGCTTCTCCCTCTGCCTCTGCCTCCTGCTCCCCCTGCTTGTGCTCTCTCTCTCAACAAGTCTTTTTTAAAAATTTTTTTTTTAATTAAAAATTTGAAAATAAAAGCATTTCGGCCGGGCATTTGCATTGCTCTGTCGGTAAAGCAGCTGCCTGGGGTCTTGGGATAGAGCCCTGTGTCAGGCTTCTTGCTCAGCAGGGAGCCTGCTTCTCCCTCTTCCTCTGCCTGCCACTCTGCCTTCTCGTGCTATCACTCTCAAATAGATGAATAAAATCTTAAAAAAAAATTAAAGCATTTAGGCCAATTTTACACATAAAAAGACAGGAATAAGAGGGTAAGTAACTTTCCCCAAGGTCTCTCTGCCAATAAGTGATAGAGCTGAGATACACATCCAGGCAGCCTGGCCTAGCTCAAAGGGCTTAGACACTAAATTACAATGCTTCTTATTAATATTCATCTCAGTGTAAATATTTCCCACCAGAAAGTAATTGTGTAAAATACCATCTAAATACACACAATTAAGTCTAATACCCATAAAGGCTACAACTGAAACCAAATCTTAACTTTTAGGGTGACAAGAGAAAGAATATATAATGATTGACTGTTATGCACTGAATTATTTCTCTTCAAAATTCACATGTCGAGGGGCGCCAGGGTGGCTCAGTGGGTTAAGTGTCCGCCTCTTGGTTTCTGTTCAGGTCGTGATCTCAGGGTCCTGAGATCCAGCCCCACATCAGGCTCCCTCTCAACAGGGAGTCTGCTGGGAATTTTCTCTCCTTCTCCCTCTTCCCCTGCTCTCTTTCTTTTTCTCTCTCTCTAAAAAAAAATATAAAATATTTTTTTTTCCATTTTATTTATTTTTTCAGCGTAACAGTATTCATTGTTTTTGCACAACACCCAGTGCTCCATGCAAAACGTGCCCTCCCCATTACCCACCACCTGTTCCCCCAACCTCCCACCTCTGACCCTTCAAAACCCTCAGGTTGTTTTTCAGAGTCCATAGTCTCTCTGAAAAACAACCTGAGGGTTTTATTGTGAGTGCTGTGAAGTGTGTAAACCTGGCAATTCACAGACCTGTACCCCTGGGGATAAAAATACATTATATGTTTATTAAAAAAAAAATTTGGAAGGGGAGGCGAACCATAAAATAAATATATTTTTTAAAAAAATTCATGGGTTGAAGTCCTATCCCTCCATGTGATTGTATTTCCACACAGTGCCTTTAAGAAAGTAACTAAGGTTAAATGAGGTTATAAGGGTGGGGCTCTAATCCCATAGGATTAGTGACCTTCTCAGAGGAGCCACGTGTGTGTACGAGAAAGGCCATATGAGGACAGTGAGAAGGAGGCCAATTGCAAGCCAAAGGGAGGCCTCAGGGGAAACCAGCTCTGCTGGCCTTAATCTTCAGCTTCTAGCCTCCAGAACTGTGAGAAAATAACTTTCTGTCATTTAAGTCATGTAGTCTAGAGCATTTGGTTATGGCAGTCCTAGCTAAGACATTGACCAACTATATATAAATCTGGCAACTAAAGAACAGCTAGGTATAAGAGAGAGAAGGTTTGAGAAATAATTTCAAAAACTAGTTAGAATGCTAGTGAAACATTTCCAGAGCAAGAAGGGATACATTTCAGTTTCTCCCAGCACCCATCCAAGTTTTTGCCTTATATTCCCAGTATGAACACACATGCTTTACACTAATTGTGCGAGCTATATTGCACCTGGTTAAGACACTAAAGAACTACTTTTCTAGTTGTAGCAACATTTGGTGACAAAATAGCAAGTTCTGCAAACATGGGAGAGATAGATTTGATTTGTAAACCAAATTATATACCTTTTAATTTTAAGATCCCAACTCAACTCATGAATCTTTCATGCTTGGTAATATCCTGTACATTAGAGATTGAAATTTTGTTGTGGTATAACAGTGTCTGTATATGTTCAATTTCCATTACTCTTAATGAGTGTTCTGCTCAAACTGGCTTGTAAAAAGTTCATGGTGTGAAATGCATTTTGATTTTATGTAAAGATGAGATTCATCTTTCAGACCTCGAGCACTGAACAGAAAATAAAATGTGTATTTTAACACCATAACCATTTCTTACTACAAAAAAAATTGACTAGATGTCTACTCCAATTTTAGGAAGTACAACTTATTCAATTTGTAAAACTTTGAAGATAAGATGCTATAATTTACAGACAATTTACTTGCTCTAAATCCTGCTTGAACTATACTTTTACACTGACTGACTTTCCTAATCTATGCTCTAGCTTGTCAATTTTGTTGTCCACTCTAACAAGAAAAATAGTCAGTGATGCATAATAATATCAGGTTTGTGGATTTGAATAGACATGACATTCTAGAAAAAAAAAACAAAACCTCTCCTTAAAATATATTATTTGAATTAAAGCATTTAACAGATTTGTTCTACTTAAGACATGGGAATAAAAAGCTGTTGTCTAGGGGCGCCTGGGTGGCTCAGTGGATTAAGCCGCTGCCTTCGGCTCAGGTCATGATCTCAGGGTCCTGGGATCGAGCCCCGCATCGGGCTCTCTGCTCTGCAGGGAGACTGCTTCCTCCTCTCTCTCTGCCTGCCTCTCTGCCTACTTGTGATCTCTCTCTCTGTCAAATAAATAAATAAAATCTTTAAAAAAAAAAAAAGCTGTTGTCTATTTTCAAATTTAGTTAAACTGTGTATGACACCTATTGTTATTGAAGATTATATTTATTATAAAATATTTGATGGACACTTTTCAACTAGAATGCGCCGAAGTATTGTTCCTTTGTATCTTGGCATTACACTGTGAAATCCTTATTGCCAAGTTTTTCTTTAGCACCACATTACACAGGAAAACCAGTACTACAAGAGAGGACAATCCCTTTTTTGTCACTTTACAACATACTATTAGAGGTTCACTAATTATTGTTTTATACTTCACATTATGTGGATGGACAAATGGATGCATAAAAGAATGGAAGAATGGATAGTTCATGAATTTTAGTGTGTACATGTCTACCCTAGGGCTTTCAAAAGTCTGCATAAGGCAACACAGCTTCTTGAAGTAAATACAACTTTATATAATCAGAAGCTATTTTAATAGAATAAAGTGTAAGTCGACTAAAAATAATTTACCTGAATTACTAACTACTAATAGTTATTGTTAGCAATTATACAATAATCTTATTAAATGACTCATAGCCAAACACCAGCTTGAAATTATATTTGAGGAATTTGTTAAATGTAAGTATATATTGGTGTATAAAAATTTAATTATTTAAATTTAATGAAATATATATATATATATACACACACACACACACACACCTCCAATATTGTATCTACTTAATAGGAAGAAAAATTAAAGATATATTAAACCAGTAATATGTTGGTCAATTAATTACTGGAAAAATACTTATTTTTCTAGAGGAATCATTATGTTTTCTGATTAATATCTTGCTTAATAGAGAAACCTTCAGATTTTAGTCAGTAACTACATAATTAACCTAAAATAATTTTCTTGTAACCATTTAAGTGTCTAAAATTCTTTAGGTCTGTGATAAGAAGGAATCTTGATTAAGATAGCTTATATCACATTGTGTATACATGTCATAAATCTTCTGTTACCTGCCAAAAGAATATCCTTCTGTCTCTTTATCTCCTTCCTACCCTCCCCACACAAGCCTGTCTTTCTGTCTTCTTTCTTTTTTTCTTTTTCTATTCAGTACTCCTTCCAAATATTTCCTACTGAAATAACATTCTATAGGCTAGAAGAATAGTATTCTATTAAAATGAATTCATTTTGTATCTGTAATTGAGTCCTATTGTGTTAACACTGAAACTGTTCTACAAAGGACTTTTGAACACTCCACCAATCATATATGCAAGAATACCTGTGGCACATTAATGATCTAGCCTTTCCAGAACTGCAAGATCTATTACCTGGCAATTTTGATAATGTAATTTTCTTTCTTTATAGGATCCCCAAACCCAGAAGATAATTTCAAATATCTGTCTTTATATTTTGGTTCTTTTAAAATAGGTTGTATTAATTTTTCATATGGCCACATATGACTCTTATTAGTGAGGTGAAGATTTATTTATTTCATAATTTGTAACCCTGGATAATTAACAGTGGACTTTATATGAGAGGGGTAACATTAAGATTAATCCCATAGACAGCAAAAATTCATTTAGGTTTAAAAATGTATATTGCAAAATTCCATAAACTTTAGAAAGCTGATCTTCAGATTACAGATTTTTTATAGTGTACAAAGGAAAGTAGATTGGTTGTATTAATTAAATTGGCTTCAAGCTTTCTAGAGGTCTCTAATAACTTTTTCTAAACTCATAGTTTGGTATTTTTTCCCTTGCACTTGCAAAATTGAAATTTCTCTCCTAATGGCTATGTTTCTTGAACTTTTTCTCTATTTTCCCCAAAGAATTATAAGATCCTCATTTGAAGTTGTGTGAATATTAGATATCAGTGATGACTTGGTCAAGAAAGTTTTTATGTTTAATAATGCAATTTCCTCTGTTTCAATTTTATTGCTTCATGTAGAAAAGCTTTGGATATGATTTAAAAAAAGAGAGAGCAGTAAGAAGTAATAAAAACATGTGGCTTCTAAAATCATCATCTAAATAGTTAAATAAAAACACTAAAATATGAGGTATTTTATACTAAGTTCTACAGCAGTATAATATTATAGCCAAACTAATGCCATAGATGTGAACACTGGTATTAGTAATCCCAGAGCCTACCAAGACATCAAGGACAATATATATCACACAAACCCATCCAACGAAACTTTGACCCTCCACTTTGTTATTTGCTATCTACTAAAAACGTTAAACAAAAATGTAGTCAATTTTATAGAATAGGAGGGAGTGTATTGAAAAATTAAGATCTCTCAACAAGAGCTGTTCTTTTGGCCCACTTCTCAGCATTCCCATTGGAGTCTGTCTATATGCACAGGCTGCCGATGAGGACCCTTCTAAAGTCTTCATCAACTCAAGACCTTAATGCCACTCCTGATTCTCCTTTCCTTCTCATCCCACTTTTGCACTGTCATATTATTCTCTTATTTATTTAAATATGCCCCTGAAATACCCTTCAGAAAGGTCTTTTCAGATTGCCACAATTGCTTCCCTAGTTAGAAACCAGAACCATCTCTCTACAACCAGTGTTTTAAAAGGTCTCCTTGACATTAATGTCTTCACTCTCTAGTTTCACTATTGCCATCTTCCTCTGTGCTACAAGCTTTCTGAAACAAATTTAAATATCATGCTCTCTTGCTTACAAAACTTGTGCTGGCCCCTGGGGATTTTAGAATAAAGTCCAAACTCCTTACATTCTTGTCATTTCCCTCCAAGAACCTTTAGAACAAACCCCTTCGTATGAATATATTCTGCTTTTACTAACCTTGGTTACTCAGCATTGATAGAGTTTTTTCCCTCCATACACAACACATTCCTATTTTTCCTCTAAGTCCAGTTCTAATATAATCCCCTTATTTATAAGAAACCCCAAAATGCCAGTTGAGTTTATTATATCTTTATAAATCACACTAAATTGTGTTCTCACATATCTCTCAAATATACCTTTAACGTATTGCATGGTATGTAGAATAAATAAACTCCACCCCATATTTTTGAACACTTTGAGGAACAGAACTTGTCATAATTGTCACTGAATTTCTAATACCTAGTATAGTCACTGAAACATAGAAGATTAGATAGGAAATGATTTATCTTGCCAGGATACAGCTGTTAAAATATTTATGCTAATAAAATAGTCTTTAAAAATGACAGAATATGCAATTTATAAGTAAAGTTTATTTGCACACAGATCCCCATCAATCCTTTGGGAGAAAAATTTCACAAATAAAAATCTAGAGATAAAACTACATTCCTTTGCATATAATCTTTGCCTCAGAATACAACCTGACGAAGAACAATGAGGTCGTTCTAACCTATAAAGGCACTGAATTTGAGCTTTCTGGATAAAACAAACACTGAGCAGCTTAACTTGGTGTTTTTTAACCTGAGTCCTTTATCCATCTTATTCTCAAATGCATCAATCTGAACCCATTTTTTAGCACTCCCTGTTCACTAGTTTATGGAAACAGAGTCTCCTTTCTTTTTGCTAAGCACGCAACCTGTCAGGACAGCCACATTCAAGTATTACTAAATAACTTGGGTTCTACTTCCACATGTAGACAATAATCACAAAACATGTCCACTTTGCGTTTTGTACCTCTGGATGAAGAAAAACCTTTATGTACTTCATTTGTAAATTTCAGATCAGCTTGCTGTCCAAACTAGGCTCCCCAAGGAGCAGACTTCTAAATGGAGATTTGAAAACAGGGCATTTATTAGGGAATGTTCCTAGTATTAAATGCCTATGAGTGGGAGGAGAGCTTGACCATAGTGAGAATTTGAGCATTGATACGATCTAAACGAAGATCTCAGCCAACCTCATGGAGAACTCTGATGATATTGTAGGCCCTCATAGTTATTCCCATTTGGGTCAAAGGCACCAGGATATTACATGCTCTGTGATAACGAATCACTGGAGACAGACTTCCGCAGAAGAATGTCTGACTTTGAACAAGGCAGTTTTCTTTGATGGACCATATTTTAATGGACCTTATTTTAATTCCAAGGAATTAGAAGAAAACTACTATTCCTGAAAATTACGTGGGTTATACATTAACCATAGCTACCAAATTTTGATTTGCTTTTATGCTGAGACTGTTTCTCCCATTGTCTATCTATCTACCCATCTAAAATAATATATGAGATAAATAGAAGTCTTTAGCTTAAAAAGTTAACAATATTATAAGAACTTTGTAATATAATTATTATAAATGGTATGCCAATTTAAAATTACTTTATATAAATACATTTGGGTTTTATTCTTTCTCTGTCTTCCAGCCTCATTTTAGATAATATTGGATGAGGGATGGATCAGATTAGTATGTTAGAGTTTTTAGTTGCAAGACTGGCTTATGATTTTATATATATATATATATATATATATATATATATATATATATATTTTTTTTTTTTTTTTTTTTTAAGTAAACTCTCCCCTCAACATGGGGCTCGATCTTAAGAACTTGAGTTCAAGAGTCACATGCTCTACCAACTGAGCCAGCCAGGTGCTCTCAACTGGTATTTAAACAATTTGATATATCAATTTAAAATGAGAGTTAAGAGATGGTCCAAAGTGATGAAATAGGAAGATCCTGAACTCATCTTCTCCCTTGGATAAGCCAGATCTAAAGTTATATATGGAACAAACACCTTTGAAAAAGATCTGAAAACTAGATGAACAACTTCTTCACATCAACAAAGCAGAAAAGGATCACATTGAGGTGGGTAAGAGAAGCAAAGATGTGGTCTCAACAAAACCTTAGAGCAGATGCATCAACTCATAATCAGGAGAGATCTCACAACTCTGGAAATCCTTTTTGGGGAGCAATGAGTTTGTACCATACATCAGGCAAACCAACTCTTAAGACCTGCACCAGAGACAAGATGCTAAAACATCTGCCTTTGAAAACCATCAGGGTTTGTGTCCACAGTACCCAAAGAGCTGTAATGCACTGAGAAACATTTCTGACAGGGCTACATGCAGACTCACTTGCCCCAGGGTTCAGTGTAGAAGCAGCTGTTTGAAAAGTACCCGGAATATATTGAAGGAGATTGATTTGATAGTCTAAAAGTGTATGCTGGAGGGGCAGGGTCCTGGTGGGATTCTCTCCAGGGATATATCCAAAGTGTTGAAACAAAACAAAACAAACAAAAAACTTCCACCAAATAATATTCTGCCCCACAAAATTATTCAGAATTGAAGAAGTAATGAAGAGTTTTTCAGATGAGCAAAAGCTAAAGAAGCCCATCACCACTAAATAGACCTTATAAAAAAGTGTTAAAGGTATTTCTTTAAGCTGAAAATAAAGGGCAGTAATTAATAACAGAAAAACATGAAAGAATAAATATAACGGTAAAGGTAAATTTATAGTCAAGGTAATGGATTGATCCCATATAAATGTGTATGAAGGTTAAAATGCAAGAGTAATAAAAGTAACTTTAACTATAATAATTAGTTAAGGGATGTACAAGTTGAAAAGATGTAGGATGTGACGTCAAAAACATGTGTGGTGTGGGAGAGTGAAATATGTAGGGCTTTAAAATGTATTCAATTATTTACAAAAATGTATTTAAATTATCAACTTATAGACTGTTGTAAGTTGTTGTAACTAAGCCTCATGATAACTACCAAGCAAAAACCTATAGTAGATACACAAAAGATAATGAGAAAGAAATTTAAGCACACTATTAAAGAAAGTCTCAGCAAAAAGGAAGAGAAAGGACAGAGAAATGACAAAACATTCAGAAAATGATTAAATGGCAATTATTATTTGACAGAGAGAGAGAGAGACCGTGAGAGAGGGAACAAAAGGAGGGGGAGTGGGGAAAGGAGAAGCAGACTTCCCGCTGAGCAGTGAGCCTGATGTGGGACTCAATCCCAGGACCCTGAGATCATAACCTGAGCCAAAGGCAGACACTTAACGACTGAGCCACGCAGGCACCCACAAAAACGTTTTTAAAACAAAAACAATAATAACAAAGGAGGCCATTACATAATGATAAAAAGATTAATCCAACAAGAGAATACAACATTTATTAATATTTAAACTCCTAACATAGAAGCATAATCTATATAAAGCATATAAATATATAAAACACATAAATATAGGGGCGCTTGGGTGGCTCAGTTGGTTAAGCATCTGCCTTCAGCTCAGATCATGATCACAGGGTCCTGGGATCGAGCCCCGCATTGGGCTCCCTGCTCGACGGAGAGCCTGCTTCTCTCTCTCCCTCTGTCTGCCACTCTGTCTACTTGTGCTCTCTCTATTTCTCTGTCAAATAAATAAATAAAATCTTTTTAAAAAAAGTTTAAAAAACACATAATATAAATATATAAAGCAAAATTTGATAGAACTTAAGAGATAAATAGACAGCAATGCAATAATAGTAAGAACTTTAACACCTCATTTACATTAATGGATAGATCATCCAGATAGACAATCAGTAAGAAATCATAAGACTTAAACAATATTTTAGACCAGATAAATGTAACAAATATAAAAAGAACACCTTAGATTTGATGAAATATGGTATTAAACACCAAAATTGATAAAAATAACATTAAATGGGTCTGATAAATTTATGAATAACTGTGCCTATATCCCTATACCAAATTTGTTGGTCAGTTGATTGTAAGTCAAGATATAGTTTTCCATATTAGAAGTTCTATAAAATATTGTTAGATTTTCCTGTGCTCCAGATAAATTTGTGCAGCTTAACTGTTCTATTATTAATATTATTCTTTACCACCTTTTTTATGTGCAAATGTATCACACATATATAATGGGGAAAAATATCTCCATCTACTGCTAGTTCAGGTTTTAAAAGACATTTAGTCTTCCCACTGGGTCTTGACAGTAAAAAGGAACTTCTCTTATGTTCTTACCCTTACAGCATTGAAAGAGCACTGGCTTTTTGATGTAATTGATTGTAATTCAAGCTAAAAAATTATCTGGGTAGCAAATAAGGGTAGCAAATTCAGATTTGATGAATTCTTCAAGGAAGATTGTTTTCTGTCCATTATGTTTCAAAGCACGGCTCCCTATAGTTTTACAGAAAATAGATAAGACATTCTGATTGAGTTAGACTACTTTTACTCTATGAATTCTGACTTATAAAAAAAAGCTTAAAACAATTGTCCTTTAAACATTACACAATGTGATTATTAAAATTATATACTGGAGTTAAAACAATTAATATGTAAAAGGCAGCTTCTTTCTCGGTTTCAAAATAAGGAAAACTGAGCTTTCAGGCACATTTTTTTTTTAAAGATCATTTCAGCAGTGTCAAGCTGTGAAGCATCTACAGCTCATCTGCATATACTAATTTTCATCCAAATTGTTATGGTGCTGACCATCTGGATGAATGAATGCTACAGATGACTAGCCAGGTCCTTTCAACAGAAGCTGAAGTTATGCCTGCTGCTATGGAAAAATATATTTTGGTTGATCCTTAGGAAATCCATTTGTCAACACACTGGAAAATGGATATGTGCCTGGATATGTTCTACATAGATTTCTCTGCTACACATTAAGTTATTTTCCTGAAAACACTATGAACAAGGCTGTCAGTTCCTGATTACTGGTAAACAGGCTAAAGAACTAAGCTTAAAGTCAGAGTACTTGGTTTGAGTTAGGACTTAACATTTTTCCCAATTTTTGTCTATGGGGCTGTTGTGTATATGTGTATGTGTATGGGGGGGATTTGTTTTTGTGTATGTATGTGGCAAATCTAAAGTTCTCTGAACTCCAGGGTCTCCATCTTTGAAGGGAAATAAAAAATGTTACAAAAATTGAATCATACACTGTAAATAAAACAAAAGTTCTAGCTCTTTGTTTATAAAGACTAATAATATTGATAAACTTTTATAAAACTTGATCAGGAAAATAGAAAACCAATTTGAAACCATAAAACTCCTAGAAAAAAACATAGGGGAGATGCTCCTTGACAATAGTCTTGAAAATGAAATTTTTGGATATGAATCCAAAAGCATAAGCAACAAAAGCAAAAATCAACAAGTGGGACTACATTAGAGAAAAAGCTTCTGCACATCAAAAGAAATGATCAACAAAATGACACGACAACCTATGGAATGGGAGAAAATATTAACAAATCATATATCTAAGTATTAGATATGAAGGGTTAATATCTAAAAGAGAAAGAAATCCTACAACTCAATACCAAATAATAATAATAGTAGTAATAGTAGTAGTAGTAATGACTATTTGATTAAAAATAGACAAAGGGATTGAATAGATATTTTTCCGAAGAAGACATTCAAATGGCCAACAGATACATGAAAACACATTAACATTAATGATCAGAGAAATTCAAATAAAAACCACAATGAGCTATCACCCCTCACCTGTTAGAATGGCTATTATCAAAGAGGTCATAAATAATATATGTTGCTGACAATGTGGAGAAGAGGAAGCCCTTGTGCACTGTTGATAGAAATGTAAATTGGCACAACCACGATGGAAAACAGTATGAAAGTTCCTCAAGAAGTTAAAAATATAACTAATATACAGTTCAGCAAACCCATTTCTTATAACCGAAGAAAATTAAATTACTGTAAGAGTTATCTGTACCTCTATGTTTACATCAACATTACTTACAATAGCCAAGACATGGAAACAATTTAAATATTCACTGGGATGAATGGATAAAGAAAATGTGGTGTATATACAATGGGATATAGTCACACATAAAAAAATCAAGAGGGAAATTCTGCCATTTACAACAATATAGATAGACCTTGAGGGCAACATGCTAAACAAAATAAATCAGATAGAAAAAGACAATATTGTATGACTTCAGTTATATGTGGAACCTAAATAGCCAAATCCAGAAATAGCAGAATGGTAGTTGCCAAGGACTAGAGGTAGAGAAAATGAGGTGTCAGTCCAAGGGTATAAACTACCAATTACAAGATCAGCAGATTCTGAGAATCCAATATCCAGCATGGTGACTATATATGCTATACCAATGTATATTAGTAACTACACTATGCTACCAATACTGTACTATATACTTGAAAGTTACTACAGGAATAAATCTTAAATCTCTCATTATAAAAAGAAGTAATTATCAAGGGTGTCTGGCTGTCTCAGTGAGTGGAGTGTGTGGCCCTCAATTTCAGGATTGTGAGTTCGAGCCCCACAACATGCATAGAGAGTACTTAAAAATAAAATCTTTAAAAAAAGGTAGTTATCTTGTGAGATTAAGAGTCATTTATGGTTTGTCTCCCTCCCAATCCCATCTTGTTTCATTTATTCTTCTCCTATCCCCCTAACCCCCCATGTTGCTTCTCCATGTCCTCATATCAGGGAGATCATATGATAGTTGTCTTTCTCCGATTGACTTATTTCACTAAGCATGATATGCTCTAGTTCCATCCACGTCGTCGCAAATGGCATGATTTCATTTCTTTTGATGGCTGCATAGTATTCCATTGTGTATATATACCACATCTTCTTTATCTATTGGGTGTTGTGCAAAAAGAATGAATACTGTTACGCTGAAAAAATAAATAAAATGGAAAAAAAAAAGGTAGTTATCTGAAGTAATGGATGTGTTAATTAACTATTCTGGTAACCGTTTTGCAATATATATGTGTATTAAATCATCATTTTGTATACCTTAAACTTACACAATATCATATGTCAGTTATATTTCAATAAAGCTAGGGAAAAAAGAAAATAGAGAAGGCCAAATAAGGTTGAATATAAATACATAAAGCAATATCCATATTTAAACTCATAAATAACCACTAGAACTAATTTATAAATAAACATGAAAATTTAGATGAATTAGTCAATATTAGAAGAAATAAATTACCAAAATTGACTTGTGATGAAAAAGACAATATGACTAGTCCTATAATTGTCCAATAATATAAATATAAGGAAGAAGATCAACCTGACTCCTGAAAGACTACAGAATTTTACTGGTAATGAAGAAAATATAAATTAAAAGTTATCCACTACAGATATTATCTTGTAATTCCAAATAATAATAAGGACCTGAGGTAATGGAAACACTTATACTGGTAAGAGTGTAAGTTTGTACAACCAATTTGGAGAAGAAATTCATTAATATTTAGTAACACTGAACATGTATGTATCTTTCAAGGCAACAATTCCACTTGCAAATATCGCTGGAACAAATCTTTTACAGGAGCACAGGGGCCAAGTGGTAGAACGTTTTCTTCCAGTACTGTTAATAAAAAAATAAAGATACAATGCTAATGGTCTTTTAGTAGGAGAACAGATAATTAACCAGCTGTTTATTCATTCAGTGTAACACAATAAAGTAATCAAAGTACATCTTCATATTAATATGGGAAAATATCAAAAATAGCATGTTGACTAAAAAAGCAAGTCAACAAAATATACAGGCCTCATTATGCCATTTCTCTATATTTAAATATAAAACACACTCATACATTCTAGTGTGTGTGTATATATATATATATATCACATCAACTTCCTGATAGTCATTCTCACACATATTTCACTCTATAGAATATAAAGCAAATAAGACAAATATTAACATTTGATTAATTGTGTGTTATGTCTGCCATATTATGACTACCCTTTTGTTTAGTTTTACTAATTTAAGAGGAAAATAATTTGTGTAAGAAAAACATAATAGTTTTAAGACTCATTCATTCATGAGTACTTAAATTGATCAAAGATTAAATAAATCAAAAAATTAGACCCACACCTAGTATCTAGTTTTTATCTATCCAAATTTAATTTCTTACTAAAATGAACCAGTCACTTAAAAAAATAAAAAGGCTTATTCTACGATATGGGTCAAAATAATGTTGAAGATGAAAAAAAAAAATGTATAAGATGAGCTTACCATACCACAATGCATGAGAATGCAAGGGAACTACAAGAGTACTAGAGCCTGGTGGAAAGAAGGCAGGACACTGCTCCTTATGATTATGGAGATAGAATAAGTTAGTTAGTGGCCAATAGCTATTCATATGCATTTTTGATTATGTACATTTTGCCTATTAAAGCTTTTTGAAAATGGATCTCTTATTTCTTCTGTCCATCCACATCCCTGAATAACGTTCCAAGGAGGTAAGGAGCAAGCATTTGACCCACACTAAACCATGTCAGCAATTTCAAACTCTATTTACCTTATTTTTTCTTTCACTTTTCAGTTGGTTAAAAACATATATGGGCCTTTTAAATAATCTATCGAAATGTTTTACTTAGCCAAGGCATGATAAATAAAAAATCATTTTCAAGAAACACAGCTAACTCTTCACCCATAACTTATCATATCAACAAGAGTGAAGATGCAGTTACCTTTCACTTGGGAATGATGGACATGATGGCCCAAATTATTTCTTAACAACTGCAATTGCCACTATGGTAGCATCTTTATCATACCAGCAAAAGTTTAAATTTGAGAAATGGTTTGTTCATTTTAAGAGCCTTACTATATTTGGAAGAAGCAAAAAAAGGAATATACAGAGCAATCAATATGTCACTGGATAATTTAGTTTCAAAATAAGCTCATTCAAGTATACTTGCCACTTGCCTTCATATTAGAGACCATCTTTAAATTTTACTGAAGTTGTTAAAGTATAAACTGAATGTTCAGACTCAAAAGAGTGGGTCAAAGACAGAGAAAACTGTTCCTACTCATGTCCACGTTCTGCCTTTGAGGATATAGTTTCTTTGTCTGAAGATCAGTCTCTCACTTTCATGAGTAACAACAGGGGACAACAATTCCAGTGTATCCCAGAAGAAATAACATAACCAATGGTTTCAGTAGGATAAGTTTAACTAGCCTCCACACTGAGCTATACATTGTCACTGTGAAGATCCATCCTAGTCTGAGCAAATTTAGACATTAGACCCATTTCAGTAACAGTGTTGACTTTCACCCAAGGCCTCTGATCTTGGTAAACACAGATTTTTAAGGAAATCCCCTCAACCCTTTGTGTTTCAGAGAAAGACTTAATGCAAAGAAACATCTTACCTACACGACTGAGATGAAGCACATGGATGCTCCCCTTATTTACCTATGGCCAGACACAGACTCTTTAAGTTCTCATTTTTTTCCCCTCATAAGTTATTACCTGAACTATTTTGTCCCCACTGCTCAATCAGAACAAAATGCTTGTGAGCTAAACTTTCCCATAGGGTGTTGTTGGACTTAGACCCATCCTCAGCCAGAACTAGCATGTAACTCCAAAGAATAGGCTGACCTAAGAGTAAAACATCCTCTCATCCACTGTCCTATCACAGCATTCTTGCTCACCCCACTTCCTCACACCTGGATCCTTCTAGTTTTGTTGATTCCTCCCTATTAAAGAAGAGCCTTTTAGTTGACTGATTTTTGAGATGCTTGCAAATTGCATGGTTAAAAAATATTTCAAAATTTCCATCCCCTTAATGCAAAGGGAACCTTCACCTTTCCTGCAACAATCTTGTGAATAAAGTCTCTTCTTACCTAAGTCTTAAATTGTTTATTTTTGTTTTGTTTTGTTTTTAACTTGACACCAGTGATAATACCCTGTGGAAGAAACTGCTGGTTCCCCCACCCCTAGGAATAATTCTCCATTTTCTATAGGTAGCTTTTTGAAAAACTTTGAAATATTACCCATATTTCCCAGAATTCCTCACAACTTAATATAATCATATAACAAAGTCTGGCCAATGGGAGGTAAGCAGAACTGGTATTCAAGTTACAGAAACTGTGAATAAAACTATGTGTTTTTCTCATTCATACTCTTTTCTACTTTTTATTTTATTTTATTTATTTATTTGACAGAGAGAGAGAGTGAGCAGGAGAACACAAGCTGGTGTGGGGAGCAGCAGAGAGAGTGGGAGAGACAGTCTTTCCGCTGAGGAGGGAGCCAGACGCAGGGCTCAGTCCCAGAACTCTGGGATCATAACCTGAACCAAAGGCAGATGCTTAACCAACTGAGCCACCCAGGTCCCCCTCTTTTCTCCTTTCTGTTAGTGGAACATGAATGTGATGTCTGCAAATAGAGCAGCCACATTGAACAATGAAGTATTAGTCATGTGCTGAAGATGGTAGAACAAGATAGAAGGAGCCACTGCTTTTTTTGGGAGTTTTATCACTTGCAGCCAAATCTAATGCAAGCTAAACCACTTAAATTCTCCTTTCCTCCACATAACTCTACTAAAAGGTTTTTGGAAATATTGAAATCTTTGTTTCCCTTACTGAATGATAATTTTTAGAACTGTGGGGTTTTTTTGTTTTGTTTTGTTTTGGTTTTTGGTTTTTTTGTTTGTTTGTTTGTTTGTTTTCAAGTCAAGCACAAAGAATTGGAAGTGAAATTACTAGAGTAACAGTTCCTAGAAGTTGGGATAAATCAGCTATTGATTTAAGTCTTTTTCTTTATTACAGTGTAGTAAATAATTACAAATAATCAGAAAACAATGGAAATGAACAACAACTAATGATTACCCCGCTTAAAAAAAAAAAAAGCTTATTCCCTATTTACTAGCCTGGAACTAAAAATGACTTCATTGAAAAGAGAAGAATTCTGACATCCCTGTCCATTAGACAGCCTGCCTTTTCACACATGATCAACTATGGGTACTATTTTATTTCTCCCTAATTCCCAAAGACTTACCCAATCCCAAAGACTTACCCCAGTCACAGCAAAAATCATATGCAACAGAATTGTCAAATGCAGTTAACTGGTATTCAAACATCAAAATCAAAAAAGGCAGCTTTAGTATTACAATATCTCAGTGTGTTCACATCACTATAAGGCCACAAAAATGATTGAAACTAATCTGAACACCACTGTTATTTTCCAATCTTTTACCTTTGAGCTAAAAATTCTCATTAAAATTCAAGCACGCACATACACACCATAAACTTGAAGACTACAGATTCTATGGACCTACTTTTGCCTCCACTGATGTCAGTAGAAGAATATGTACTTATTTAAGTATGAAAGTTCACCTACTATGACCATAAATTAAAATAAAAAGAATGTAAATATTTCTATGTATGTATTATTTTTCTTAACACATGCACCCATAAACTTATATATTAATGTTTACCTTATTTCCTTTTTAAGATGCAGTTCTTATTTCTGAATATCATTAGTTCAAATTATAAATAAAGTTATGGTCCTTTAAAATTAGAATAAGTTCATGAAACTAGTTATTTAGATCACAAACATTAGCATAGTTAATAGATATATGTCAAAGGTTACTTAGTACAAGGTAAATTATATATATGTATATATATCTACACATATATATTGAATTTATACATATTCAAATTAAGAGTGTCATAGGTAATACATATCCATGACTAAAATGACATAAATTCAAGTTCAAATGAGACAGTAATTTCAGCATTCCTAATACTCATTCGTTTATTTAAGAATATAATTCCTAAAGTGATTTTGAGTGACATATAGTTGCCTGATAATCAGATTTTACTTTTTTTTACTTTTGTAAGCAGCTCTACAACATTACAACAATTCCAGTTTACAGTAAATCTCACCTAATTAATACACCAGTGGGAAAAAGAAATATACCCAATTAAGTCATTGTCCCAATTATTAAAAGCCCATAGGAAAATATGCTAACTGGTAATCATTTTTCCCCAAATTTTAAAATAAAAAGCAGAATCAGATATAAGAATAAGTAAGTCCTATTTAACAAACCTAGTACATGAGCAAAGAAATAATTAACTACAGAAAAATCTATACTTTTTCTAAGGAACTTGATAACTAAATTAGTATCAGTCATTACAATGAAGATATTCAATCACAATAAAGACATTCAGTATTCAGTCAACACAAATATAGCTAAGATGAGCTAGGTGTGAATTATTTCAAAAATTAACAGAATTTGGGCCAATCAATTTATCTTTTAATTCAGAACAATTAAAGACTAAAATAAAGACCTAGGTACACATCCACAGTCTTCCATCAATATCATGGATAGGTTCTAGCTATTCAGGTGCTTCCAGTTTCACTGTTAAGAAAAAAAATAGAGCAATTTTTATTGCAATATGACCCTGCAATTGCACTACTGGGTATTTACCCAAAGATACAGATGTAGTGAAAAATATCTGTACCCCAATGTTCATAGCACCAATGGCCATAGTTGCCAAACTGTGGAAAGAACCAAGATACCCTTCAACAGATGAATGGATAAAGAAGAAATGGTCCGTATATACAATGGAGTATTATGCCTCCATCAGAAAGGATGAATACCCAACTTTTGTATCAACATGGACGGGACTGGAAGAGATTATGCTGAGTGAAATAAGTCAAGCAGAGAGAGTCAATTATCATATGGCTTCACTTTCTTATAGAGAATAAGGAATAACACAGAAGGCATTGGGAGATGGAGAGGAAAAGTGAGTTGGGGGAAACTGGAGGGGGAGACTCACCAGGAGAGACTGTGGACTCTGAGAAACAAACTAAGGGTTTTGGAGGGGAGGGTCGTGGGGATTGGGTGAGCCTGGTGGTGGGTATTATGGAAGGAATGTATCGCATGGAGCACAGGGTGTGGTGCATAAACAATGAATTCTGGAACACTGAAAAGAAATTGAAAAAAAAAATTGGGGCTCAATTCAGAAGAGACCTGGAGTCTCTCCTAGAAGTCTTAAAGAAAGGGCAGTGTAATCATAAGTCTTAAATTCAGTACATTATGGAGAAACCAAATAATAACCAACAGAATAACTGAGACAACATGCCTTCCTTAAACCTTGCCCTACCCGAAGGCAAAAATATGGTTGCCTTTAGAATGAAATAATAGGAGCACAATGAAGTCTCCCTACCTCCACCCACCATTTTAAACCTCTCCCATCTCTCCCAAAATCCCAGTTCAGAATTCTGTAATTATTATCCCATAAAATTTTAAATCTGGAAGACACCCCAGAAATTACACTCTCAAACAGCACAAAACTTACAGTCACAGATCCTTATAATTTCTCTTCATTACACATAAACAAGTTTTAAACCTACATATCTCTGTAATTGCCTGATTAATCTCTGTCTCTCTCTACTATACTATGAGCATCATAAGAATAAATACGATACAGTGCCCTTATTCAACTTTTGATATAGTCTTTGTTTTAAAATCTAGTTTGTCTGATATAAATATGGCTACTCTGGCTTTCTTTTTAAGTCCATTAGCATGACAGATGGTTCACCATCCCCTCACTTTCTATCTGGAGGTGTCTCTAGGTCTAAAAAGAGCCTCTTGTGGGCAGTGTATATATGGGTCTTTTTTTTTTTTAATCCATTCTGATACCCTATGTCTTTTGATTGGAACATCTAGTCCATTTGCATTCCGAGTGGTTATTAATAGATACGAAATTAGTGCCATTGTATTACTGGTAAAGTCCTTGTTTCTAGAGATATTCTCTGTTCTCTTCTAGTCTTCATTGCTTTTGGTTTCCTTCCCACTCAAAGAGTCCCCTTTAATAGTTCTTTCAGGAATGGTTTAGTGATCACAAACTCCTTTAGTTTTTGTTTGTTTGGGAAACTCTCCTATTCTGAATGACAGTCCTACTGGATAGAGTATTCCTGGCTGCGGATTCTTCCCAATCAGCATTTTGAATATATCATGCTGCTCTCTTCTGGCCTACAGATTTCTGTGGAGAGATCTGCTGCTAACTTGATTTGTCTTCCTTTGTAGGTCAGGGATTTCTTTTCCCTTGCTTGCAGGATTCTTTCCTTATATTTTACAAATTTTACTATAACATACCTTAATGTTGGTTGGCTTCTTTTGATCTTGATGGAAGTTCTCTGTGCCTCCCGGATTTGGACATCTGTTTCTTTCCCCAGATTAGGGAAGTTTTCAGCTATGATTTATTCAAATAAACCCTCTACTCCTTTCCTCCCTCTCTTCTTCTGGGACTCATGATACTTAATGTTATTACACATTATGGAGTCACTGAGTTCCCTAAGTCTACATTCATGACCCAGTATTTTCCTTCCCCTCTTCTTTTTAGATCATTATTTTCCATAATTTTACCTTCTATATCATTTCTCTGCTTCTGCCATCCTTGTGGTCATTACATTCAGTCAGTTTTGCATCTCAGTGCATTTTTTAATTTCTTATTTTGGTCTGACTAGTTTTTAGGTCTTTGATCTCTGCAGCTAGGGTCTCTCTGATTTCTTCATATACTTTTGTCAAGTCCAGCTAGTATCCTTATGACTGTTGTTTTAAATTCTAGTTCAGTTGCTATTTTAATTAGCAACCTGGCTGTGAGCTCTTCTTGTTGCTATTTTAATTAGCAACCTGGCTGTGAGCTCTTCTTGTTGTGAGCTCCTCTTACACTGTTTCAGGGAATGTAAACTGGAGCAGCCACTCTGGAAAACAGTATGGAGGTTCTCAAAAAGTTAAAAATAGAACTCCCCTACAATCCAGCAATTGCACTACTAAGTATTACACAAAGGACACAAAAATACTGACTTGGAGGATCACGTGCACCCCAATGTTTATAGCAGCATTATCAGCAATAGCCAAATTATGGAAAGATCCAAATGTCCTGATGAATGAATAGAGAAGACATGGTATATATATATATATATATATATATATATACACACACACACACACGCACATACAAAACGTAATATTACTCAGCCATCAAAAAATGAAATCTTGCCATATGCAATAATGTGGATGGAGCTAGAGTGCATTACCTAACTGAAACAAGTCAGAGAAAGACAAATACCATATGATTTCATTCATATGTGAAATTTAAGAAATAAAAGAGATGAACATAGGTGAAGGGGAAAAAAAGGGAAAAGGAAAACATAAGAGACTCTTCATTATAGAGAAAAAACTGAAGGTTGATGGAGGGGTTGTGGGTGGGTGATGAGTATAAGGAGGCATTTGTGTTGAGCACTGGGTGTTGTATGTAAGTGATATGTCACTAAATTCTACTCCTGACACCAATCTTACACTATATATTAACTTACTAGGATTTAAAAAAAAAATTGAAAAAATAAGAAGAGTAAATAATGTCTTCCGTTTTGCATCATATATCCCAAGAAACAAGCACAGTGCCAGACATGTGGGACTTGAAATTAAGTAAATGATTGAATAAATAATTGAGCACACTATTGGTAAGAAAACTGAGGCCAAGGAGTTCCCATGTGTTGTGCTAGCTAACATCCTTAGACAGATTCGGACGTAGAAGCAGTTTTTCTTTTCTTTTTTTTCTCTTTCATTCTTTCTTTCTTTTTTAGAGACAGAGCACACAAGGCATGCAAGAAGGGGGTAGGGGGTGAAGGGGCAGAGAGGAGAGGGAAAGAGAGAGAATCCCAAGCAGGGTCCATCCAGTGTGGAGTCAGACACAGGGCTCAATCTCACAACCCTGAGATCATGAGCCAAAATCAAGAGTTGGACATTTAACCAACTGAAACACCCAGGTACCCTTAGAAGCTGCTTTCTTGATTGTATTCTCCTGCCTTTTTCTAGTTGCAGTACAGAACAATGTGTTAATCATAACCTCTCCCTGACACCTTTTCAGTAATAAGCACTTTTAAGACACCACATTTCATGTCTCTAAAACCTCCACGTGAATGAGCGTATCAACCTGTTTAGTCTATTTTACAAGACATTCACAGAAGATTAGAATTTGGAGATTTTAGCAAAATGGATACAAGTATAAATGGCAAGAACAGGATTAAATACCAGCTTGGCCCATTTCACAATTTTGCCTAATACTATATCCAGGTTCTTCATCCTGCAATTATGGAAATAAAATATGTGTGCCCATTTTTCAGCTAAATTTTAAATAATGCAACTCCACATGCCTTCTAGACTCTCCCAGGAGAAGAGTTCTTTTACCAGCAAAGACTAGAATAGGAATTGAGACAGGGGACTCGGGAAAGAGGAATGCAAAGATCTCCTTAATAGTCTTCCCCATGGAAATTGACAGTTATTACAATGCATACTTTTCAGTAACTATTTGATGTTTCTTAAGAAAATGACAATAAAGAATGACATCAAAATGAAAAGGGATAATAGTGTTATTATAATTCAAATGTCATTTTTATGAATATATTAACTTATATAAAAGAAGTTACTTATTATTCCTTGTGTCCACATAAGAATCCACATTCCATATAAAGATATTCATTATTTCCTTCAACCACAATTCCATCTTGGAGACAGAAAACATTGCATTATCTAAGGACACACAGAGGGAAAAAATGGTCAAAAAAAGAAACTATCAATCTCTTATGCTGGTGTTTCTACCACAGTACATAAGCAGGTATTTTGTTTCTCAGCAATACTTCTCCCTGGGTTATTCATGAAAAGAATGGACACTGATACTGTACATGACAAAATTCTATGCGTACAAATGACAACAACAACAAAACAAAACAAAAAGGAATGGATCTTAGGGCCCCTGGTGGCTCAGTTGGTTAAGCATCTGCCTTCAGCTCAGGTCATGATTTCCAGGTCCTGGGATTGAGCCCCAAGATGAGCTTTCTGGTCAGTGGGGATTTGCTTCTTTCTCTCTCTCTGCATCTCCACATCCTGCTCATGCTCTCTCAAATAAATAAGTAAAATCTTAAGAAAAAAATAAAAATAAATGAATGGGTTTTACCAAGGAAGTTTCTAATCTTATGCAGTATCTTCTTGCTATACTGCTATATAAAATAATACGTAAATATTTTCTTAACCAATTGTTCTATCCATTTCAATCTTAATTTCCTTCACTCAAAGCCAAAAGAACAGACATCTAAAATCGAGCTATAATCTAAAGACTTAAATATATACCTCAATATTGGAATATGGAATTATGTACTACATGTCTTATATTAGCATAAGGGGTCATTCCTTCATTATAACGATCAATTTCTTAAAAATGCCAAATTTCTTTTTAAAAAGTGAATTAAAATCAATTAAAGTATCAATAGCCCATGATTTTAAAATTTTGAATCAATACTTCTGTAGTATAGACACAAATTATGCTAACTCTCCCAGTGATATTTACTTACACTTAAAATATTTAGTATGTGTTCATAATGAAGGAAGAACACATTAGAAAATGAGAGAGTCTATGATTGTCTTTTAAAAATAAGTTTTAAGGATGACTGGGTAGCTCAGCTCTTTAAGCAGCTGCCTTCAGCTGAGGTCATGATCCCAGGGTCCTGGGATCAAGTTCCGCAACTCCCTGCTGAGCACAGAGCCTGCTTCTCCCTCTCACTCTGCCTTCTGCTCCCCATGCTTGTACTCTCTCTCTCTCTCTGACAAATGAATAAATAAAACCTTTAAAAAATAATAATAAATTTAAAATTAGATATATGAAAGAATGTAGTAGAATCAGACTGGATAAAAAGTTATCTGATTTTATTTTAGAAATAGTAGGCATTTGTTAACCGTCTCTCAGCAAATGTGCCCTCCCTTCTTATTAGCATTATGTTTTGGGAGAAGGGATTCTTTCTATGATTTGCTTTTTTAACAAATACACTTTACTTTTTAGAGCAATTTTAGGCTCATAGCAAAACTGAGTGGAAAGTACAAAGTTCCCACATACCCTCTGTCCCCACAAATACATAGCCTCCCTCATTCTATACCTCCACCAGAGTGTACATTTATGATTGAAGAAGCTATGTTGACACAAAATTATCAGCCAATGTCCATAGTTTACATTGGAGTTCATTCTTCATGTTGTGCCTTATAAGGGTTTTGATGGCTATATAACAACACCTATCTACCATTTCAGTATCATATAGAATAGTTTTACTGCCCTGAAAATCCTCTGTGTTCTGTATATTCATCTCTCCTTCCCCCTAATCCCTAGCAAACACTTATCTTTCTACTATCTCCATAGTTTTGCCTTTTCCAGAATGTAATATAATTGGAATCATACAGTATGTAGACATTTCAGCATTATTTTTACATTCCTTTGAGAAATTCACCCATTCATTTTTGGCCTTGGGCTGTAAAAACGATAACTCCTGATGTGTTAAGCCAATGAGCCCATCATATGTCCTAGACTTCTTCACAAGCTATTCACACCTCTCCTACACACCAACGCGGCTCTCTCCTCGGGGTTTTACTTAAATTTTATATTATTATTGAGGCTTTCTTTGGAAATTCTATCCAAAATTATAAACCATTCCTTATAACCCTTTGTGCTTTTTCCTGTGTCACTTTTAATTGTCATTATCATTAGCCAAAATACTGTTTTACTTATATATAATTTTTTTTTGGTCTATATTCTTGTACTAAAAACTGAGTTCTATGAGGGTTAAGATTTTGGTCTACTTTATTCATAACTATATCCCAGAGCCTATATAATGGCCTGGAACATATTTGCTTAAGAATAATGTGTTATTAAAGGAATAGAATATTTAAAAAATGTGTAATTGGGCCTAATGATACTTTTGAAGGAATACTAGGATTTAACAATGCTTTCTAAATTAATGGTCAGTTAATTTTGCATATCTTGAAAAAACTCATATTGAACATATGAACAGAAAAAGAAAAAACTGATCATGTTTAAACTGAAATATCAGTTAAAAACTACGTATCAATACGATCATAAAGTGAAAATGCAGCCACATTTAAAATGAGGGGGAACAATTATAAAGGAGGGCATTAAATTTAGTGGAAGCAAAATAAATACTTTCGATCACCTTTTGTGGAATGGGTCAAATTCACAGACAAAATGAAACCATGAGACACTTGTGGACTGAGCAGAAATTCAGATTTTCATACACAGAGTTGGTTTTAGGCAGCTTCCGGATTGCCTCAAGGGGCAAAAAGAACAAGAGGTTATATTAAATTATTTTGTATTAACAACATTGCTTTAATAAAGATGAGGCATTTCATTAAATGAAATAACAGCAATGCACAATTATGAGTATATGCACAGATACATATACACAGGTTTACACATATATAGATAGATACAGCACTTGTTATAACAATTTCTTGGAAGGTTTGATTTTGTAGAAAAAGTTCACATCATTTGCAGTTTCAGCCTTGAAAATCTTTTAAACAATTTGCCAAGTATTAATTTGGGTCTTGGTATAGCTAGAAATATTTATCTTAACCAATTATCAAAAACTGCCTACTTTGTAGTTTCAGGTTTTAAAAAGTTTTAAACAATTTTCTTTTACTACCCTGAGTGCTATTGTCAGACCAGGTATAGACCCCCATTTCTTTGTTCTCTTAACCAATCACTTCCCTCATCATTTCTACCTTTTGCTTTCTTTCCATATAATGCTACTGAGCAATATACATATAATATAATCATAAACTAAAAGACATTACAACTATTAATAGTTTTCCTTCGAATTTTATATTTTCCTTCAAATTATATTCTTACAAATAAGAATTCAGGTCAGAGGTCTTCATCTCTAACACCGAACACTTAGAAAAGCAACAGCAATCACTTCTCCTAAGTCACCTACAAAACCAGTGTGCAGTTCTCACTCACACAACATTGACTGTCACTTTGATACTGAAATAAAAACATTTGCACGACCAGTTACAAGTTCTATCACTGAAACATGAGTAATTACTACCAACACTATCAATTAATGTGCTTTCTACAGAGGCTGATAATAGAATTTCTTTAAATGAGCACAAGACAGGCTGTGCTACATTAGCCTCTCCCAGATTCATAAGGACATAAATGGCA
Organism: Meles meles; assembly: GCF_922984935.1. NCBI lineage: Eukaryota > Metazoa > Chordata > Mammalia > Carnivora > Mustelidae > Meles > Meles meles. The sequence continues at coordinate 156,974,830 of NC_060066.1, read as the reverse complement.
TTTTGTTTGGTTGTTCACAAAATGTGTTTTGCCACCTTTTGGTTTTCCAGAGATTTCTATTGGGAATCCTTAAGGTACTTTACAAAATTAAAAATGAGAGAGAGAGCAAAAGAAAAAGAGAGTGTGATTCTTTCCTAGACCACCCTTATTGTCTAAAATACTAAGCACCTGACTTTATTCATAGCATGAAAACAGATATTTTTGGTTACCACAGGAACTCATATAACATATCAAACTTATTGCTGTCACTAATTGTGCTACTTTTTATTTTTTTTAAACCGAATAGCTACTACTGTAATATCAGACTTCTTGGTTTCCTTTATAATTAGGGCTGTTCAGATCAATCTGTAATTTCTTGAATCTTGAATTGGCTGACAGTCCTATTTAAAATTATGTGAGCCATTTTTGCTATAATATGATGTTACATTTATTGTAAATGCATTTTTATTATATTTTCATTTTTTCTAACCTTAATCATTTAATTAATAATAACATTATAACTTTTATTTCAATGTATATTTAATAATTTTCAAAGTAAAGATAGTTAAAAAGTGTTTTTTTTTAAAGATTTTTTTTTTTTTTGACAGACAGATCACAAGTAGGCAGAGGGCCAGGCAGAGAGAGAGAGAGGAAGCAGACTCCCCGCAGAGCAGAGCCCGATGAGGGGCTTGATCCCAGGACCCTGGGATCATGACCTGAGCCGAAGGCAGAGGCTTTAACCCACTGAGTCACCCAGGTGCCCCTAGTTAAAAAGTGTTTATGGCAACACAAAAAAACTGTTATTCAGTATAGTAAGGTATGATTAAAACACAGGTTAGGATTTAGGAAATTTGGGTCATAACCATTTTATTATACTTTAGTGTTATGATGAGCTGTGTGGTTTTTAGTAAGACTCCCTAGACCGTATTCATTTTTAAAATGATGAAGGGGCTCTTGGATGGTACAGTCCATTTAAGTGTCCTACTCTCAGTTTTGGCTCAGGTCATGATTTAATGTGTCCTGGAATCAAGCCCCATGTATGGCTCTGCACTCAGTGGGGAGTCTACTTGAAGTTTCTCTCTCTCTCCACCTCTGGCCCTCCCACTCGTGCTCTCACTCCCACTCTCTCTAAAATAAATAAATAAATAAATCTTTTTAAAAAATAAAAAAATAAAATGGTCAGAACAAATTCGAAGGGTCTAAAAAATTCTATGACTCCACAAATACTTAAACTATTTTGTCCTAACTTCAGTTTAACAAATGTCATATGTGCAATGTAGGGATTATATTTAAAATTTTAATAAAAGAGTGGCATTTATCTATCAGAATTGAATTTTCAGGAACAAGTACAACCCTATAAGAACATTCTTTCTTAATAAGGAAGAGATGCTTCTATGGCAAAAAAAAAAATGACTGATTGAAGAGAAACAGTAAATATATATGTTCAAAATAGTAGATAATCCTCAAGTTCCTAAGAAGTTTTCACCAGGCAGATTCTAAGTCTACTCAGTTCAGAAGAATCACTTCACTAACTAGTTTGTAGACCCAGGACTATTTTGTGTAGAATGAGATTAGGATAGCCTAGAGCCTTCCTTAATGGCTAATTAATTTAATTTGTGAAATACTGTTGGTAATCAACATAGGTGAAATCAGAGAAAAGAAAAATGATTTGTTAGTGTGGTCCTTAGCCAATAGTAAGAGCATCACCTGTGAATGTGTTGTAAATGCAAATTCTCACTTTCTCTCTCAAATAAATAAATTAACCTTTAAAAAAGCAGGGGGAGGGGCTTCTAGGTGGCTTAGTCAGTTAAGCATCCTACTCTTTGTTTTGGCTCTGGTCATTATCTCAGGCCCCTAGTTAGAGCCAGGTGTCAGGCTCTGCGCTCAGCAAGATGCTTGAGATTCTCTCCCTTTTCCCCTGCCTTCCCACTCCCCCTCAAATAAATAATTAAAAAAAAAAAAAGAAAGGCAAATTCTCAAATCTCATCCCACACTTAACTAAAATCAGAAACTCTGGGGAATAAAGCAGAGAGGGTGATCAACATGATCTCCAGGGGATTCTAATAAATACTAAATTTAAAGAATTGGCTTAGATTATCACCGTGGGCTGGCATTATGAATAATGAAGAAAGCAGCTGCTTAGATAGTATATTTCAGATATATTTGACCTGATTCATCACAATTGTTAAAGATTAGAAAATAAAGCTTAGGGAATTTGCGGTCAATCAGCAAGCAAGAAGTGAACCAGGTGAATCCAGCTCTCTCTTTGACAGCTCAAATGTGTAACCATTATTCTTCCCATTAAAAAACATATTAAATATCCAATGGTAAAATAATCCTTGCTTCAACAACTGAAATCTTGGTTTTGAAATTATATACAGTTTTAAAGGTGCTGACCCCTAGGAGCTTTTATGTTCCTTAAAAAAACAGAAGCATGTAATTACCGTTAAGAATATAAAACAAGGGGCACCTGGGTGGCTCAGTGGGTTAAGCCTCTGCCTTCGGCTCAGGTCTTGATCTCAGGGTCCTGGGATCCAGCCCTGCATCGGGCTCTCTGCTCAGCAGGGAGCCTGCTTCCCTCTCTCTCTCTGCCTGCCTCTCTGCCTACTTGTGATCTCTCTCTGTCAAATAAATAAATAAAATCTTTAAAAGAAAAAGGAATATAAAATAACATGGACACGTAGGTGGCTCAGTGGGTTGTCTACCTTCAGTTCAGGACATGATCCCAGGGTCTTAGGATAAAGTCCTGCATTGGGCTCCCTGCTCAGTGGGGAGTCTGCTTCTCCCTCTCCTTCTGCCCCTCCTCAGCTTGTGCGCTCTCTTGCTTGCCCTCACTGTCAAATAAACAAAATCTTTAAAAAAGTATAAAACAATATACAGTATAGTTCTAATACAAGTATTTTACTAATAGGGAGTACTTACAAAGCTATGCTTATCAAACTTTAATCAATCATCCGGGATATCTTTTAAAATACAAATGTTGAACGGTACCTGGGTGGCTCAGTCGGTTAAGTGATCCACTCTAAACTTTGGCTTGTCGTGACCTCAGAGTCCTGAGATCTAGCCCAGAATTGATCTCAGGGCTCAGCGCAGAATCTACTTGGGTTTCTTTCTCCCTCTCTCTCTGCCCCTTCCCCCACTTGCACTCTCTAAATAAATAAATAAAATCTTTTAAAAATAAAAGATAAAAAATAACATACAGATGTTGATTTAGGCCTAAAGGGAAGTCTAGAATCTGCATTTCTAGATACAGTTTCTTCTAAACAAGTCTTTGCATGCCTTTTCTTTAGAAGAACCATTCAGTTTCTTCTAAAACATGCCTTTGCTGCTGTTCCATGGACTTGACTTTGCATAGCAAGGGCATGGAGTTGAAAAGGACCAACTCTGGAGTCAGATTGGAGCCACCAACTACCACTTATAATAACATTTGAGTTTGAGAAATTTAGTAAATCTTTTTGGGCCCCACCTGTAAAATGGGGATAGGAATAGTGAATACCTTTTAATGGTTAGCACATTAAATGAGTTAAATGCCTAATACACATAAAAAGCACATAATAATTTTTAGCTTTTAATAATTAGACCAAAAATTTACCTATTGCTACAAAATGAATCATTTTTAGGCTGATTTCAAAGGACTAATTCATATAAAATAACACATAAATAATGTATATGAAGCCACAAATCCTACAGAAAAAAGTAATTTTTAAGTTAATAGAATAAAAGTTTTCTTCCTTGTGATATACTGTTTGACTCCTAGCTCAAATTACATATTCTTAGTGCTTACACATTTCCCCATCAATGATAATATCAATAAATTTCATCTAAGCCCCTTTTTTCCTGATAGTCTTTTTTTTTCTTTAATTCCATCTCATTAGTTATAGCCAATGTCCACTTGGGGCACTTTAAATAATTTCTTGTCCTGAAGACAGAAAATTAAAGTATGGACTACTAAATATATGTAACTAATTAGTGTACTGATTAATTTCATATGTAGTTGAGATAAGAAATCTTGAATCATACCTAACTTCATTGGGATTTATGGTTGAACATTCTCCTAATTTCTTAAATAGAAAAATGATTACTATTATATTTTATGAGCCTTTTAATCATGTAAGTGTTCAAATTGGAAATTAAAGTTGGAAGTTAGGGATTTGCCAGGTGACCAACAGCTTACCATTAGATTTTAACCTCTATCAAAAAGTTGGAGGGGCGCCTGGGTGGCTCAGTGGATTAAGCCGCTGCCTTCGGCTCAGGTCATGATCTCAGGGTCCTGGGATCGAGCCCCGTGTCGGGCTCTCTGCTCTGCAGGGAGCCTGCTTCCTCCTCTCTCTGCCTACCTCTCTGCCTACTTGTGATCTCTCTCTCTGTCAAATAAATAAAATAAAAAATTAAAAAAAAAGTTGGATAAAAATATAAAATCATTCGTGACTGCTCCAAATAACTAACTTGAATTTTAATATTAAAAGGATAATTGTTTATTTCTTTCTTTAAATATATGTAGCAGCAGGAGTTCCTAAGATATCATCACTTCATCCAAGATGTTACCACTTGGGAGGTCTTTAGGTATATAATCATTATATTAATGGAAGAAGCTAAGGCAAAAAGAGTTCATCAAAGAGTAATTATATATTTGGGTGTCTGGAGCAGAAAAGATTTAAAAAAGAAAAAAAAAGAAAAGAACGTTAAAATATTCCAACTTCAGTTTATAGAATTTCCTCCTTCCTTCCTCCCTTCCTTCTTTCCTTTCTTTACCTTAGAAAAAAACCAGGAGCTCCAACCATGGAAATAAAAGATAATGTAGTGAGGTTTTATTTTGTAATTAATATGCATGGGAATTTACACAGTTAATTTACATTCACATTTACAGGAATTACCTCTAACCTACATATTGACAGAAGAGGCTCTTTAATTTTATGAGTCCAAGGAATCTATCTAAGTGCCTAATTTTTTTCTCCATTGCCTTTAATTAAAATAACTCCAGGATCATCTACCTGATAATTTGGATAATTTTTTTTAACAGGAAGCAAGTTTGCTCACTGAACACATTTGCTAGGCTTGCCTAATGACAACTTTAGATTCATGGAAATTAAAACAAGCACATTCTCAGCGGGCAATAGGCCCACTCACAGGGAGTCAGAACAGCTGCCTGCTTGCCTTGTCCTGGGGTAAACCAGAGATCTGTGGGGCTCTGGGTAAGTCATCTAACCAGCTAGCCCTAATTTTCACATCTGAAAAATAAGGGACTGAGCTAATCTCCAAGATGCCATCAAGCTGAAATTTTAGGGATTCTCCTGGGGATTATTTTAATAGCTCTCAGTGTTCATAAAGATGTAATTCTCAACTATGGAGGGGTTTTTTGGAAAAACATGTGCCATTACCTGTTTCTGATATATTAGAATATTTAACATTTACCGGACAGCATTCTCCCTGAAAATTGTAAAAGAAGGTTTCAATAAGTCTTTTGCAGCCCTCTAGAAACCCAGAGAAGTTTCACTAGGAATAAGCGCAAAGCTACAGCCTGCCCCTGTAAGAGACTGTGAGACTTACATGTTATTATTTTTTTTTTTTTAAGATTCATTTATTTGAGAGAGAGGGAGCGGGCACCGGGATTGGTGGGGAGGGGTTGGAGGAAGGGAGAGATAGTCCTTAGCAGACTTCTAAGCTCCCAGGCCAACCTGGGACTTGATATCACCACGCTGAGATCACAACCCGAGCTGAAACCAAGAACTGGACACTTACCCGATTGAGCCACCCAGATGACTGCAGACTTACATGTTTAAAATTTTTATTTTCTCAGATCTACTAAGGCATCCGTTGCTATGGTTATCATATATCTATATCTATGATGACAATGACATTATAGATTTCCTATTTACCAATTCTGCCTTCCTTTTTTTTCTTCCTCCATCTGTCCTTTCTTCCTTCCCTCTCTTCTCTCCTTTTTTTTTTTTCCGCCTTTCTTTTTATCCTCCACCCGCCCCTACCCTCTCTCCCTTCTTTCCTTCTATCGTACATTTAGGTAAGACTCTAGCTTGATTTTTTAAGGACAGAACCCCAAAAGAAAGGCAAGAAGTAATAAATAAATACAATAATAGACACTGCAATTTCTTAATTACAGTTGCATGCAAGCCTCATGAGAGTACAGAGTAGGGAGGAACCAATTTTACTTGGGTTGAAAGTAGGAAGGACCCCAGAATCCTTACATAGGTTTATCTTAGTCCTATAGAATAACTAGACTGATTAGTCAACTGGGGCTGCCATAACAAAATACCATAAACTGGGTGATCAAAATAGTAGCAATTTATTTTCTCACAGTTCCAGAGGCTGGGAAGTCCAAGATCACTCACTGTACTAGCAAGGAAGGTACCATTCTGAGGTCTCTTCTCCTGACCTGTAGGTGGCTGTCATCTTGCTGTATGCTCTGCTGTCTCTTTTTGAAAGAACACTAATCCTGTCCATGAGGGTCCCACCCTTACAACCTCATTTAACCTTAATTACCTCCTCATAAGCCCCACATGCAAATACAGTCACACTGGGGATTAGGGTTTCAACAAATGAATTTGGGAGGGCACAAACATTTAGTCCATAACATCAATGAAGAAGAAAATGAATTTTGTATCAGATTTATGTGAGTGACAGAGGGGCGAGGACTCTACATTCTGGGTAATACCAACAGTTCAGCACAACTAGGGTACTGGTAGTATGTCGGGAAGTGTCAGGAAAAACTCAGGAAAGGTAAAGACTAGCCTGAAATACCCTTTCCGGCACACTGGCATCCTGCACATAGGGAAGCATGAAGTAGACTCTGTGATGATGCTTGGCAAAGACTACCAGCAAATTTCAGTCGAGTTCACTTCCTATCTCTACCAACCAGTGAAAAGACTTTCTGACTTCAAGGGTTCTACTTCTTATTAACAACACACTGGGAGATAGAGTTTTAGCTAAACCAAAAATATGACTATTTATTATATATTGAGGTGTTTTTTTTTTTCCTGAAAGGAGCCTGCTTTAAAAACTGCATTGCCAAAAATTTTCATTTATCTAGCAAGGTTTTATGTATTACAGTGGACATAATCGACAAGTGAAATGCAATTACCCTTTTTCTCACTTCCAATCCATAATGAACACATTAGAGATGAGCTCTTCCTTTTTGTTGTATTACAATGTACAATTTCCTCAAATTCTTATCATTACTGGTGAGTCTTTAATTTTACTCTGGGTATTTTGAAAGCATTATACATACTACAAAAGTTCCTTAAAATGAGATACTCAAATGCTAAAGCAAAAAGTAAAACATTTTAGGGATATGAGTGTAACCATTTCACATTATGTATCTTCTTAGTAAACTTTGTCTTTGGCTTCTGACTCTAAATTTTGCAAAGAAAATATTTGCAAGTGTTTACAAAGGTGTAAAGGGAAGATTATTTTGTAGCCATTATGTATTTGTAATGTCAGGGCTTATTACTCCAAATACAAACTGTATTTAAATATCAAAACCTCATGAGACATGAGAACATTCTAACACTGCATTATATTGGCAATATACTTTGCTACCTAGAAAGATATTTGTAAAATAGCCAGGCTCATTTAAACCATTATTTATAAATCAGTATTTTGCTATAACCACAGCCTGGTTAGATCAAGTTTATCAATCTTGTCACTAAATATTCTCAACTTAATGTTCTGATTTCTTAATGAGCTCCTTACAATAGAAAAGGTTAGATAATTAGCATGCTGTTATTCAACCAGCATAAATTCTAGCATTTTTAGGAAGATAAATATCTAGCTTCAAAATAGAAAGCAAGTCAAGGAGCAATTAATTCATCTTTTTTAAGGAATTGAACAATATAACAAGTTTTATAGAATTTTGTTTCTTAAAATCAGTAACAATAAGGCATCCAAGAATACAAATTTATACTTCTTTCCTCCCATTTTCCTTACTATTTAATAATTAATAGTGTCCCTTCTCACTTAAAGATCACATGTGGCTTTATATAATTTAAAGTAGTGTCAGTCTGATACTCTTCTGGTGCTTAACAATAGAGGAAAATGACTGAAACTGAAAAATAAGCTCACAAGTCCATAATTATAAAGTACGGAAAGGGTAATGAAGGGAAGCATCAGAGTTATAAGAGAAAATAATGAGAGGGCACTAATTTATATTTGGTGAGGATTGTGGAGAAGTCTAGGATTTCAGGGATTAATAGGCATTAGCTAGAGAAAGAGTGGGAAAGGGTATGCCGGACAGAAGGAATAACTTGTGCAAAGGCCCGGAGCTGAGTCAGAAATGAGGTTCCTGCTCCTTCTATCTCAATGAAACATTTAATGAGTACAGATGCTTCACATAGGCTGTAAGTTTTCACAATGTGAATTGGCAGTAACTGGACTGATTAATTATGAAGCTCAATTCTCATTATGAAAGCATGTTGTGACCCTCATCTACAACAACTAAAAGCCCCAGACAATATTTATTAGGCCGGCATCACAATTACTCTGTCTGGACGGTTTGTTGTTTGTTTATCGGTGATATGAATTTTAAGAAAAGAGGGACTGGTATGATGCTGTTGCCGCAGTGAGAAAGAAAGAAAGGCCATTACCCTTGGGCAAAAGCCAAATCGAATCAAAGGCTGACTTTTCTCAATGATAATTAAGTTGCCCAGCTTTACATTTATAGCTACAGAATACTTCACTTCTGAAATTCTTCCAGGAAAAAAAAAAAAATAGTTTGCTACTGAAACTCTGAAATTCACTGGCTGTTTTCTAATCCCATTTTCCTCATTTAAAAAAAAATTGCTTCTGAAACTAATTTTAATAACCCATTTTTTTTTTAAACACAAGTGTATGTGTTTAGTATTGATACTCAATCATGGAGCTAGTCTGACACAGATAACTCAGCACTCAGTGGAAGAAACAAAACTCCTGCCTAAACAAACTCAATGCTTCCTCCTAGCTGTATCCTCACCTTTCTCCCAAAATATCTACCCTGTGAGTATTTAATTGTGTGGTTTGGTTAAGTGCTTAGCACTAATTCCAGGTACTTAGTTATTTGATTATTTTAGCCTCTGTTCCTTGGACTGCTACCAGCCCTTCCTTCTCTTAGTTCTTTTTCTTCTTGTCCTTGCAAAAACAAAGGAAGTTCTCCCTCAGCCTTCATATACATATAACCCACAGACATATTTACTAATTGAGTTCAAGCTACTAGTCTTCCTAATACAGAATTCTGTACCTGTCACAGAGGTTTCCCTCCTCCATTCCCCCACCCCCACCTACTTTCCACCACAGATCCCTTTCCATGAAATGGCTCCATAATCATTCAAATTCACTGTATTCAAATAATGTTTTCAGTACTTTCACATTATTAAAAACCATAATGGGCTTCTTCTTAAAAGGATTTAGTATTATTTTCTTCCTCTGAGTATGCCTAAACATTGAAGAATTAAGAAACCACACAAACCGTAGAGTCCAATTACTCCATACGAATGTCTCCATGGAAATTACGAATCTTATCAATTTTAACTTTGAAAGGTACCAATGTTTAAAGAAAGCTAATGTTAGAAAAGATATCAGGATTAGCAGGGAATATAAACACTTATAAACATACAGAGTGGAAAAAAAGTGATGTGAGTAAATTGATGAAATAAACAAAACATTAGATTTATATACCTTAAAAATATCATAATTCACAAAGGTAAATAGCTTGTGTATCATAACTCCAAAAAGTCATTTATGAGCATCATGTCCTTTCATCTGGTGAGTTATCCTTTTAATATAGCAAATTCCAGTATTCTCCCAACTCTCAGAATATACAAAAAAAAAAAATTCTACTTATGGCAATGCCTGAAAGCTAAAAAGTACACTTTAAAAATAATGAAATTGTATTATCTGACATGAAGAAGAAATGCATAACATCTAATTTTTCAAGCTTGCCTTTTTATATTATCTACATAAATCTCCACTAAAATTCACATTTCAGAATACATACATAGATTAATGGTGATTTTGGATTAAAATACTACATCAAATAATTCAATAATAATTCATATATTTATTCTGCACTCAGGCACAAACATTACTTTGGAAATCTAAAAGAAAACCTATTATTGACTAAGAGAATACAGTCATATTTTCCTTTCTTTATCATTACTTTCCTGCTTGGTGTTTTATCAGGCAAAATTACACCACTTGCAAGAGTGTAAATCTTTTATTTTAAGAACCAATCAAAGACTTAGGAACACTTTTGCTAACTGATTAGTATGGTAAATTTCCCTGGAATGTTTTATATTAGGGAATAAATCCCCTAACCCTTACTTATACTTTGCAATAAAAATCTTTGTTTAGGGGCCCCTGGGTGGCTCAGTGGTTTAGGCCTCTGCCTTTGGCTCAGGTCAGGATCTCAGGGTTCTGGGATCCAGTCCCGCATTGGGCTCTCTGCTCAGCGGGGAGCCTACTTCCCCCTCTCTCTCTGCCTGCCTCTGTGCCTGCTTGTGATCTCTGTCAGTCAAATAAATGAAAACCTTAAAAAAAAAAAAATCCTTATTTAGATCAAGTCCTATTCTTTTGTGAGTGCCAGGTTCATCATACTGATTACATGTCTCAAAATCAGAACATACCCTTCCCATTGACTTTATACTACGTTTTTTTGCTTGTTTGTTTTGTTGTTGCTGTTTTAGAATTTTAAAAGAAATTATTAGTCACTTTATGTAATTATTATTTCAATTCTTTCCTAAACAAGTATTTATAGGTTGAAAACAAGTATTTAATAGGTTGAAAATTTAATAGGTTGAAATTCCTAAACAAGTATTTAATAGGTTGGAGTCGACAAACACCAAAACTGCTGCCATTTTGATAGCAAGTCTTAACTCAAGCCAATCTCTGGTTATGAATGCCCATTCGGGTTTATTTGTAATTAAAACAGAACCGCTCTCCTTTCTTTCCAAGTTAGCCGGTACTATGTCTATTTCCAATTCTCCCTTCCACCTCTTATCTCTGCTTCCACTGCTCCCACATTTAATAACCAAAATAATGGATTAGAAATTTCTTTTTCTCTAAGCTGTGATCTAAAGTATGACGTACGACTAAGCATCTTGCTAAGACTTTCACAAGGCCTCAAACCCGGTTTGTAGTACTTTCTTCTCTCTGTGGATCATATTTCTTTACACTTCAAATACTAGTCTTATATGATCAATTTTCCAATTAAGCTTGAAAAAACACCAAATAATTAGAAATGATGTTTGATGTTTCAAGGTGAACCTGAACTTCGTTTCATTTTAAGTGTTCTTTAAAAAAAAGCAAATACTTCATTTATTCCAGTCCTTGGTTTATGGAGACCCCAGACCTTGAGTAAACAGAAACTGAGCAGATACGATAATGAAGCAAAAGATTATTTCAAATTATTTTACTTTATTAAAAAACCCTTAATATGGAATCTAGCTTTATGAATAATTCTTTGAATTAATTGGACAATTCAGTGAAACTTGGTTTGACTCATTTAAAAGTTAGCTGTCAAATTTTGACCAACTTCATTTTATTTTCATGTTAAAAGGAGTCAAACAAATATAACCTAATATAACATTCCACATTAAAATACAGTTTCAATATAGTTCAAAAACTCATAATCACTAAATAACCTATTAATTACATTTTCTGACATTATTACAGTCTCAATTCATTTAGGAAAATACATTCATATGTAAAAGGTGTATCTTCAAAAAGCCCAGAATTCAGTAGTTATCCATTATCCATGGGGGATATATTCCAAGACCCCAGCAGATGCCTGAAACTGCAGATAGGATCAAACCCTTTATAAACTATGTCTTTCCAAAATATACATACCTATGATGAAGTTTAGTACAAATTACCACAGGAAAAGACTAACGATTATAACAAATTACTGTAACAAAAGTTATATGAACGTGGTCTCTCTCTCCATATCTCATTGTACCATACTCACCCTCCTTCCTTTTTTTATTTTTTAAGATTTTATTTATTTATTTGACAGAGAGATCACAAGTAGGCAGAGAGGTAGGCAGAGAGAGAGAGGAGGAAGCAGGCTCCCTGCTGAGCAGAGAGCCCAATGCAGGGCTCGATCCCAGGACCCTGAGATCACGACCTGAGCTGAAGGCAGAGGTTTAACCCACTGAGCCACCCAGGCGCCCCCTCACCCTCCTTCTTGTGATGATGTAAGATGAGAAAAGGCCTCCGTGAGGAGACGAAAGGTGGTGAATGCTGTAAACATGGTGATGATGCAGTAGCGTTAGATTATTACTGACCTTCTGATGCTACATGAGGAGGACCATCTGCTTCCAGATCAAAGCGGTTGCCCACAGGAACCAAAACCAGCAGAAGACAAAACCACTGATAAGGGGGAACTACTGCCCTAGGCAAATATTTTAAGACTTTTCATTTTAAATTTTCAAGCAAAATAAAATTCTATGACGTTTTGGCCTGTGTTGTTTTAATTTTTATTTTCTTTTAAAGTTTTACTGACTTTGGAGAAGGGGTATTGTTTTGTTTTTCAGCTTTATTGAGATATACTTGGAAAATAAAATTTTAATATATTTAAAATATACAATGTGATGGTTTGATATGCATATACATTGTAAAAGGACTCCACAGTTGAATTAATTAACACATCTGTTACCTCAGAGGTCATATTTTATAATCGTTAAAAGTAAAGACTCCTAAGGCTGGGTTTAAAATCTACCATTACCACCACCACCACCCTCTAGCTAATGGATAGTTGGAAGTTATTTAACCCACTTTGTCTCAGCACGGTGAGGATTATAACAATACCACCCTCAAGTTCCTGTGAGGATTAACTGAGTAAAAATGAAAAACAGCTCTCTATCTGACACACACACAAAGTATAATACAAGTGCTAACTGTTAAACGATCAGATTATTTAACAATGCAGATTGTCAAAGAAGAACACAAAGCTTCCTCTGCCCTGTCATTATTTTCTTCTATGGCACAGACCCCTGATGCTTCTAGAGTCCAGTTTAACCCATCGACTTCCCTTTTCAAAGAGGTCTTAAATGGTTTAAAAGGAAAAGGAGTTCAACTGGGTCTGGACTGGGTTCAAAAATTTTAACCACTAAAGAGAATTGTGTACTATTTCTACCCCCAAAGTTTTCCCATCTCACGCTTTACAAAAGGCCTGGAAAGTGGGAAGACTCTTATACGCTCTGGTTCAGAGAACAACAGGAGTTTCAGATAATTTCACTAGGACTAGAGAATGCCTTGTCTGAAAGGATCATGAAACTGAACAAGCTACTTTACACTAAATATTGACCTCCTGAGTTGATTCATTCTTAGTCTTGGCTTAAAAGTTTGGATTATATTCCTTCTCTTAGTATTTATCTGTGTTGTAGTGTCAAATGTGACTTCCAGAGTTTAAATGCGGCTGCACAGTAATGATCTTGTAAAATAGTAGAAATAATCAATCTTTTAACAAGAACAAAAAAAAATGTGGAATATTTATCTTCAAAAATTCTGTCTATGACCATGACACATCAAACAACTGTGTAGACCTGGATTGATCATGTCCTGGGACCACAATGGCTTATTGTCCATTTTAGGCTGGAGAATGACCAAAAAGAAAAAAGAGAACTGAAACAATATAATCCCCTGTGCCTGTGGAAAATACTGTTAGAATCAGTCATACTCTTCTGTCTTCTGTTCACCAATACAGAGGACAAACCTACTTTTCTTTCCCTCTGCTAAATTACTGGGGCCACTTTAAAAAAATCATAGATTCTGGCTCTATAGTGACTTCTAAGAGATAAAACAGATTGTTCATTAAGAATTACTTCAAGACTTTTCTTTCTGTGCCTATAGATTTAAAGTCATTAACCTCATAATTCTGCTCAATCCAAACAATTATTTACTTTGCAAGACCTACCTTGAAGTCACCTGGTCCAAACACTAAAACCTTAAATAATCTTTTTTCATTTTCCTCTTTGGAATATCTAAGAATCAATGGAAGCAACGTTTTCCTTTACTAAAGTAAATCTAATTATCTCAGCATTGCTTGATCAGCAAATTTTTCTAGAAGCTTTTGGGAAGTCTAAAATAATATCTAATAATAACAGATAAATTACAAGTAAACAGAGTTATATCAGAAGCTTTATTCTGATTGTGGCTCATTATACCAAGTCACAGGATAACTCTTCTTCTGTACCTTTTTTTTTTTTTTTAATTCTTCTCTGCCAACCTAAAATGTAACCTTTTATTAGGGATATACAATTTTCTCCAAATTTTACATTTGTTTTAAAATTCAGCTTCTGTGGGTGAAGTGGTCCTTTCCCTTATAAGTACACAACAAAAATCCAAAATAAAACTAAATACAGTGAAAACTCCTGACTTTGATCAAACTTGCTAAAGGATTTCACTTCAAATTAGCAGTAATGCAAGACTTGTAATTTAATCTTAAGATTCAAGTCTTTTAAATTCTTCTTCATCGCAGTAATGTTACCTTTATTTTAAAAAATATATTATTTTTATTAAAATTTATTCTGAACTAGAAAACTCACAATTATTACATGATGTCTTTAATTTTATTTTCAATTTTATGTTTTAATGTTTCACAGGGTCATTTTCAGGAATTTAGGACTATTTATGCTCCCTGTTATTTCTCACTCTGACAGATTTTAAAATTCCTTGGTTATGCATAAAAATGACAATGATTTTATTTCACATAATAATTATTTCCCCTAACTCAGCATACACTGATTATATAGTTTAGTGTATTTTATTTCTCAAATATGGGTGAGGTACTAAAAAAAACTATGTCCTGTTTACTACTTATAAATTGCAAATTTTGGAGACTGTGATTTTTTTTCCTTCTTAAATGGAAAATGGAAAAGAGACAAAGTGTTTCAAGAAAATAAGTTAACATATTTGTAAGCAGATGGTAGCCTTAAGCCTGTTGACTTCCTAGCTGGATGATATAAAAATATTATAAAATGAGTAAAACTCTTTACACTCATGAGTTTTATTCCTTAGTGATAGACATTAAATGACTTACCACTCACACTAGACTGTTAAGTAAACTTCATACAAATCTTTCTTACAGGGCTAATACTTTGTTTATTTTTCGGTGTGATTTTGCCCTTCATTCATGTTGTAACTTTGATATCTCACCAATTTAATTCTTGCTGGTATGGTTAGCATCTAAACGGTTATACAGATGATAAAATAAGACTTGGATATTATCTTTTTCTTTTCTTTTTTTTTTTTAAGTGATTGCTACACCCGACATGGAGCTCGAACTCACAACTCCCAGATCATGGGTCTCATGCTCTTCCAACTGAGCTAGCCAGGAATCCTTAGATGTTCTTTTTTTATAAGATACATGCAAATTTATTTTTGTTTTTTTGTAAATAATTCACAAAATAACTTTAGTTTGTTATAATGTTTTATATAACTTTAAATAAATAAAAATTCAAACATCTTTCTATAGGCATAATACTCTATAGAATTGGATCTAAAGTGTCAAATATTCTTTTATATTCTACCACTTGACCATTTAAATATAAATAAAGCAACAATAATGATGTTGGCATTGACAACACGATATTTAAATACTGTGATACTCAAAATGATTTTATTCTGAAGGTTACAATAACTCTCTAAAATACAGTTTAATGTTCTGTCTGATTAATTTTCTATTTCTAAGGAATAAAGCGACAAAAGTGGAATTGTAGATATCACCAAGGGCCCAAACATGTAACTAGGAACCAAATCAATACTTAATTTTAAAACATCCACAAGGAAAGTTTTAGAAATATAACATAAACTTTCTATACTAGTCCCTGAGGAGAAAATCACATACGTGGACACCTTTACTTTTACTTACAATTGATTTTATCTGATTTCAATACTTCTTCCTTTTTTATTACAACAATCACCCAAAACCGTTAACTCATTATATTTTTGCTCATAAAAAGTAGTCAAGATTTTGTTAACCACATATTCATTCAGTGTATTACAGACCTCAAAGTTTGAGAGCCCTTCTAGAACCTAATCACTTCAGTACATAGTTATACTTGACTTACTGTAATCACATTAATATCAAAGGCAATTTATTAATATGCTTCAGCTGTGGAAGTAGTATGGCCTGGTTTCTACCATATACACATATAAAGAGTTCTAAATTATCTGTTTATTATTTAGAATTATTTGTTGTGTTTTTCAAAGGATATGGAATTTCATTTACTGAGAACAAAATAAGCTAAGACTTACACACCAAGTTTTTGCAGTTATAGTCATATTATATCCTTTTATAAGTCTGCTCAGGCTGCTACAACAAAATACTACAGAATGGGTAACTCAAACAACAGAATTTACATTTCTCATAGTTCCAGAGGCTGGAAGTCCATGATCAAGGTACCAGAAAGTACCAGAAGTCCATGACCAATGTACCAAAAAATGTGGTTTCTGGTGAGAGCTCTCTTCCTGGCTTACAAATGACCACCTTCTCTTTGTGCCTTTAATGGTCTTTCCCCTGTATGCCAATATCATTGGACTAGACCTCCATTCTCATGATTTAATCGAATGCTAACTGCCTCCCAAAGGCTCCATTTCCAAATACCATCACACTGGGGACATAAGGCTTCAATAACGAATTCAGGTTAGAGGAAATTTATTCCATCACAATACTTAAGCACAACTTAAGCACTTGACTCTACCTTTCTCTCCTCTCCTATAAAACATCTTAAAGAACAAAAATAAGTAGAAGGCATCTCTGTAGTTGAGTTTCAACAAAAACAATAAACAAATAAACAAAATAAAAACCTAAGATCCATCAAAAGGAAAACTTGTTGCACATTAAACATAGACACTATAGAATTCTCCATCAGGAAAAGAGGTATACAGCTGCAATAGTTCTCTCAATATTTATGATAAAATACTCAATATGAAAAAAGCAAAGAAACACTTTAAAAATAATTACTAAATGGTAAATTTTGAATGTAATAATTGCATCAAGCTAAGCTTGGCACTTTAAAAATCCAAATCAATAAATCCCTACTTGTTCTTCCGGGTAAAGTTTTGAACAAAATAAAATAAGCTCAAGCAGACTGAATTCATCAGAATTCCAGGGAAGTTGTAGGGAGAATTTTTCATTTTTAAGAACTAAGAAAATGAAAATATAGAATATTTTTAAAAGTTTCAAAGAGAAAGACATATACATAACCTAGAATGATGAACTACACAACTCAAAGCTTTGTTTCAGATTTTTCTAAAACCACCAAAATGCTCACTTCAAACAGCACGAAGAACTAGCAATGCTGACCATGGCCACAGTAAGTAAAGAGGTTGAAGGCACTCCTAATGTTGGAATTCATTAAAATAAATGTTATATGTCATATTAGAAATAGCTAACATCTTCATAGTTGTTTTTTTTTAATTGAGGTTTAACAACATTAGATTGCTATCTTAAATATAAGTTGGGTCTTCACATATGTTTCAATGACTATCTGTCCATCTGTCCACCCTTCCTCCATCTCCTATTTATTCCTAAAGCTCACACCTAAACTTCTGTTCTGACCCTGCAACTCTAATAAGCAATATTTGATCCTGACAAAAGTCAGGAGGAATAGGTTACCCTAGAGAAAACTAGAGACACATTTAGGTTACTCAATAACTCTCAATGAAGTGTGCCTTACAAAGAATGGTGTAGTCAATTCAGGAAAGAAGCATACTTGTAAAAAGTTTTATTAGCATTATGAAAAAAATGTTGTGTAAGTAATATGATGAGTTAGATGACATAGCTGGTATTTCAATCTCCCCTCTCCTCATCCAGACAATTCAATTATGCTCTAAAAAATTCAGAAGCCTTATGGTAAAAGTCTCCATGGTCTTTATGAGTGTGACCTTCAAAATTAAAATGCTAAATTGAAAAAGTACCAATTTGCATAAGTATTACAGTCTTGCTATTTTACAAGAAACTCAGCTATAGGCAATACCCTATGCTATAACTGTGACCTTGCACCTATAAAATGGGAGAAAATAGCATTTAAGGTCAATGAACTACTCGCATTTGGAAGATACTAAAAACAGCCTAAGTCTGTAAACATGGTAGCTATATAACTTTCTGCTAATGAGGTTGTAACTGAAAAGCTTTTAAAGTAAGATTTCTGCTCGCTGAATCCTTACTAAAGCAAACCGAAGTGTCACATCTTGTTATGTAACAAAGAAATAAAATATTATGTACTAATAATACATATCAACATATATATGCATATACCTATATTTTTATGTATATACTTCAATATACATGGATATACTTATATTTACCTATATAGCAATTTTACTTAATTATTCCTCATTTTACTGCTAAGGCAACATTATAGAAAGTCAATGAATCCACATCTCAATAAATGCTGGAAAAATTTAAGAGGCAAGCCACTTCAGCAGTAGACCTACTATATGAAATAATTTTTATGAGAAAATTCTGTTGTTTGCTGAATGGCAATTGCTTTCAATCAAAACAAAGTGAACAGCTAGGGGGGAAAGGTATGTGACATAAACAATCGCTATAATACTTTCTTGTTCTTGTGGAATATTCACCATTGTTTGCCAACCATTTTTTTTTTTTAATTTATGTTTTACTTTTCTATATCTTTAAATATGCAAGTTATATCATATCTTCTGTATTTGTTACAAAGTGAAATAAGGTTCTGTAAACAGTTCCATTGACCACAGATACTTGGCCATTAAAGTATTAAGACTCTATGAACTTGTTTCTCACTTCATATTATGCTCCACTGAATCTAATTGAGTAAAGAAGGAATGAAGAAAATTTTAAAACATACAGCCTTCACTTCTTCTTGGGTCCAATCCTTCTTTCTTTTTTTTTTTTTAAGATTTATTTATTTGACAGATAGAGATTACAAGTAGGCAGAGAGGCAGGCAGAGAGAGAGGAGGAAGCAGGCTCCCCGTTAAGCAGAGAGCCCGATGCGGGGCTCGATCCCAGTACCCTGGGATCATGACCTGAGCTGAAGGCAGAGGCCTTACCCAGCTGAGCCACCCAGGCGCCCCCAATCCTTCTTTCTTAATATAGCATGCTGATAGGGCATATTTAATGACTTCATTAAAAAACAATTCACTATGTAAGCAAAATACAGAATATGTTCTGTTTCCCACTAAATCATTTATGCTTTATTAATGGGGAAAATTTCCTCTATTTGTGGACAAACTAGCTAGTATGATTCCTGACTTTTCTGCTCAGTCATGGATAATAGACAGTCATGGGTCACTCTCTCAACTTACTAAGAATGGTATGTCTATTATATTAATCAAGAGTTTGGACTTCATTGGGGCGCCTGGGTGGCTCAGTGGGTTAAAGCCTCTGCCTTCAGCTCAGGTCATGATCCCAGAGTCCTGGGATTGAGCCCCGCATCGGGCTCTCTGCTCAGCGGGGAGCCTGCTCTTCCTCTTCTGTCTCTGCCTGCCTCTCTTCCTACTTGTCTGTCAAATAAGTAAATAAAATCTTTAAAAAAAAAAAAAAGAGTTTGGACTTCATTTAATGTTAAGTTACCAACTCCCTTGACCAAGACCTGCTTCAAGCTGGAATTTCTGCAGTGGGACATGAGAGAGTGTTAGTTTCTATTTTTTTGGTTTATATTCTTTCTTTTCCTCCCACTTTTCCTGCCACCCTTGAGAAGCTTTGTCTGACTCAGCCCCGGCAGGGAGGTGGGGTGTGGAGAGGAGAGATAATGAATAGGAAACTCTTAGGGGACTATTTTTAAGCTAGTTTACCCTCTCTACATCTAGCAGATGATTATAAGTCAACTGGGATTGGTGCTATAAGGATGAAATTATAAGTTAATTTAAAAAAAGAAGTTAAATCAGGAGTCTTTTTTTAAAAAGGTAATACATTTGATTTAAGCTACAACATATGTGTGTTTTAGTAAAGGACTAAGAACTTCAAGACTTGTGACTGTGCTCTCAGAGTTGGCACTTGGGTCCTCCCTCTGTCTCTCTCTCCCTCCCTTCCTCCCTCCGTTCCTTCCTTCCTTCCTTCTCTCCTTTCTTTCCATGAAATACATCCATTTTCTTCTCTTTTTGGTTTATTTGGATTTGATTTCTTCCAGAGGAACATGCAATTTTGAGTAGAGGATACCTAGATATTTTGGTTTTATTCCCATGGTACACCAAATAATGGCTTCCTAGAAGATGTTCATGTCCTAATTTCCAGAACCTGAGAATGTTCCCTTGTACTGGAAAGGCAGTTCTGTAGATGTGGTTAAATTAAAGATCTTGAGATTGGAAGATAATCTTGGTTTATCTGATTGGTCTCTGTAAGAGGGAAGCAGGAAGGTCAAAATTAGTGAAAGAGATGTGATCATGGAAGCAGAAGTCCAAATGATGCCATTATTGGCTTTGAATATGGAAGAGGACCAAAAGCCAAGGAATAGGGTGACTTTTAGAAGCTGAGAAAGGTGAGCAGTAGGTAACTTTGAGCATCCTGAAGAAACATGGCCCTGTTGACAACTTGATTTTATCCCACTGAGACTGATTATGGTCTTCTGACCTCCAGATTTTATTTAAAGCTACTCTTCTTTTTGTAATATGTTAGAGCAACAATAGGAAATTAATACATTCTTCTCCTCTAATCTCTTCTAAAATTATCATATCCACAACTAATCTGATATAATCTTTTAAGAACTTTGAATTTCTTTCTTACATCATTCCATTGAGTTTTATTTAAATATATATATATATTCATTTTCCCTTGTATCTCATTGCTTAGCCCACCATTAAATTAAATTTCCTGATTACAAAAACAATTAAACTGTCATTTGTAACATTTGTAACTATTCTTTGTAAGTATAACAAGCAGAAAAAAGTAAAAAGTCCTGGGCTTATCAGAGAGCAGCCTATGGACCAGTGGCTTTTGTTGTGCCTTGGCACCACTCAGTCTATTTTTAAAAAGGAAATGGAGATAAGATGGTCTTCCATTCACACAAGAAATATTATAAATAAAGGCTTGCTATAAGACTTTTTATTGTAAATGCATAACAATATGGAACATTAAAACTCTCTCTCTCTCTCCCTCTCTTTTACTTTTTATCACAACATTCAGACAACAAATTTAATCTTTGCTTTCTTTAGTCTATTCTTCATATTATGGCCAGAACTTGTATTTGATTTTTTGTCATTCCTGTCCTTAAATTCTTCAAGTAGTCTACTTTGCTTAAGCATTAAGCCTGGATGGGCATACATAAATTTTTAGGATGTGGCCCTTCCTTCACATTTAGACTATCTCTAGTCCCCTCCCTCCACTCTTGCCAATACTATATGTTTAGCCTTATTGACTTTCTTGAGCTTCCTAGAATGTCCTGACTTACCTTACCCTTTTGTCTTATACTTTTCTATGGCTAAGGTCTTACTCATTAAAATTCACATTAGTCATCATTTATTCAGAGAACATTTTTGGTTATCCCTTCTAGAACTGTTAGCAAGCCTGGACCTTATATTCATCTCTACCATTGTCCATTATCTTCACAATATTCCTGAACTTCCTGTCATGTTGAAGGAAACAGTAAATACTTTAGGTTGGAAATTATGTGTTTTGTTTTCAGATTTTCCCTATACAAGTGTCTACCCCTCAATATTTTTGAGGAAATATTGAATGAATATGAATATGTTTAGTTGGACCTAACCTAAATATTTGACAAATTTCACTAAAATGTGTTAACCTGGGGCGCCTGGGTGGCTCAGTGGGTTAAGCCTCTGCCTTTGGCTCAGGTCATGATCTCGGGGTACTGGGATCGAGCCCCACATCAGGCTCTCTGCTCAGTGGAGAATCTGCTCCCCCCACCTCTGCCTGCCTCTCTGCCTACTTGTGATCTCTCTGTCAAATAAATAAATAAAATCTTAAAAAAAATGTGTTAACCTAATAAATATACACATCTTCAGCAGGTTTATTGATGAGAAGAATCAAGATTATAGCTGCTTATATTTTAAAATTATACAGCTTCCCTAGAGGAAATAGGGATTCTTCCCTAGGAAGATAGAGATTATTTTATAATTTCACATTTTTAAAAAATCTTAAATAATTTTTAATATTTCCTATAATTACATAATACAATTAAATTAAAATATAGACATTTTAATAGATTATTCACTTTTCTTTTTTTTATTATATTTTATTTTTTCAGTGTTCTAAGATTCATTGTTTATGCAACACACCCAGTGCTCCATGCAATACATGATCTCCTTAATACCCACCACCAGGCTCACCCAACCCCCCAACCCCTCTCCCCTCTCAAGCCTTCAGTTTGTTTCTCCGAGTCCACAGACTCTCATGGCTCATCTCCCCCTCCAATTTCCCCCAATTCAGTTTCCCTTTTCTTCTCCTAATGTCCTCCATGTTATTCCTTATGTTCCACAAGTAAGTGAAACTATATAATTGACTTTCTCTGCTTGACTTATTTCACAAGCATAATCTCCTCCAGTCCTGTCCATGTTGATACAAAAGTTGGGAATTCATCCTTTCTGATGGAGGCATAATATTCCATTGTATATATGGACCATATCTTCTTCTTTTTTTAATTCTTTGTAATTTCACATTTTTGTTTCCAGTTAAAGCAAATATATTTTTTAACTGACAAATAATTGATTTCTACTTGAATCAGTATTTAATTAATGTATTTGTATATTGATAAAGGTACATGCAAATTATATATCTGTAGTTACACTGGACTTAATATAGGCTACTGGGAAATTTTTAAAAATTAGACTATGGACTCTGAAAAACAACCTGAGGGTTTTGAAGGGGTGGGGGTGGGAGGTTGGGGAACCAGGTGGAGGGTAATAGAGAGGGCACGTATTGCATGGAGCACTGGGTGTGGTGCAAAAACAATGAGTACTGTTATGCTGAAAATAAATAAATACATTTAAAAAAAATTAGGTGTAGTGGTTACTTTGCCTCAAAGATATTTACCCATCAAAATATGTTATGCAGGGGCGCCGAGGTGGCTCAGTGGATTAAGCCGCTGCCTTCGGCTCAGGTCATGATCTCAGGGCCCTGGGATCCAGCCCCACATCAGGCTTTCTGCCCCGCGGGGAGCCTGCTTCCTCCTCTCTCTCTGCCTGCCTCTCTGCCTACTTGTGATCTCTCTCTGTCAAATAAATAAATAAAATCTTTTAAAAAAAAATATGTTATGCACTCAAGGAAGATAAACACCATAGTCAAGGCATCCCAAGTCTCATCAGATTGGATTATGAAGTCACCACTGATACTTGAGAGAACAATTTAAAAAAAGGCATAAGTCGGGGCACCTGGGTGGCTCAGTGGGTTAAGCCGCTGCCTTCGGCTCAGGTCATGATCTCAGGGTCCTGCGACGGAGTCCCGCATCGGGCTCTCTGCTCGGCAGGGAGCCTGCTTCCCTCTCTCTCTCTCTCTCTCTCTCTCTGCCTGCCTCTCTATCTACTTCTGATCTCTATCAAATAAATAAATAAAATCTTTAAAAAAAAAACCAAAAACAAAAAAAAAACTACTTAAAAAAAGGCAGAAGTCTCATTATAAGGAGTGAGTGATTAAAAAGAAAATAATAATTGGCAGAAGACATAGATTATTTTATTGAGGATGTTTGAAGTGATGGAAAAATCAACAGAAAAATAAAAATAACTTTAAGTACCATCAGGGGCCCTTAGAATGTGGAAAACTTGAAGAATATTTCTAACCCTGGAGAGAGAGAGATAATTACACAGGTGATGATGATAGAAAAGGATTAGGGTATGAATGAAGTTATGGATAGGAAAAAAAAGGAAGAAGGATGGAGGTGGATATTTCATAGCTAAGAGAGGGAGAAGTTCACATTTAGTAGAGCAAATTAAGTAGAGCAAATTTCTTTCATAACCAAAAAGAAAGGGTAGTGTTAAGTTTGCTGAGACTGAAGATTTTTGTAAACGTTGAATGGAAAACAAAATGGAAGATATGTAAAAGATGCCAGATGACAATGAGAACCTAGATACAATAAATAGAAATTTGTCCTTGAAAAATAAGATCTTTAAACTTAATTTTCTTGAAGAGGAGAAAAATTATTAGGTTACAACTCTTCTAAAGTTACTGCATTGGTTGAAGAAAATGTAAAGATAAGTACTAGCTGATATGCTGATTTTAAAGTGTAAGAAAGCAATAATGATAAAGTCAAAGAACATTTAAGAAAGATAACCATAGCCTAGTTAGACTCATTACTTATAAACAACACCAGAAACTTACTAGACAAAAAGAACAGGAGTTTGAGCTCAGTGGAAGATTTGAAAATTCTCAGTTAACTTTCCCTGTTACCCTATTCTGTAGTCTGAAAAACTGAGATGCATTGGAGCACTCCAACTCAATTTGAGAAAGCAGTGACCCAGGCATATGAAATGTGAAAATTTCACTGTCCGCTTCTCCAAAGTTCTTTGCTCATAGCCATGCCTCATTATGTAGGAAAAGTTCAGTAGATATTGCTAACTATGTTAGTTTAAGTTACTCATATTATATTTCAGATATTAGTTCTCAATCCCAACTATGAAATGTGGAGACTAGGAAAGAAAAAAAAAATGGACTTGAATAATAAGGTTTTGATTTCTAGGATGATTGGATTTAGCCTCTAAAATGACAGGTTATAAATTTCTTCCCATTGCCTCGAATGGAAAACTAAAATAAAAATATGACTAAGGAAGACAGAAATGCATTTAGAATAAGAAACTCATCAAACTTTTTGACAAAGAAGGATTGAATGACCGAGAGCAATGGTAGTAGAGATTAATTTACTACTTGGTGGCTCTAAATATTGGATAAATCTTTAGACACAATTGTGAATGAAGTATCTATTAAGGCTCAGTATTTTTGGTGTTCCCTCTCTATCAAAATCCTGTGTCATTAAAGTATAGCTATAAATACAGGTTTAGATATATGAAATTTTTTTGTTTCTTGTCATGGTAAGAGATATTCAGCTGCTTTGTAACAACCCAAGAAAATTCAAATTATAAAAGGTTCAAGCTTGATTTATATGGCTTCTTCAAGAAACCTTTTTTTCAGATAAGAAAATTTCTCTTCTTATTAAGTCTATATACAATGATTTGAATGGAATATCATTAAGGTGGGAAATAATCACACATCTTAAAAGTAGGTTACAATGAATCAACTGATTGCAGAACTGCTTTGCAATGATAACATAGGAAGGAAATTAACTTACATTAAGAATATTATAAATTTCATTACATGAAATTACCACACTAGAGATTTGTGAAACCATACTTATAAATAGAATGATCTATTCCAAAAAATTTATAAGTCTTACATATATTTCAGCACATCTAACTGTTAAAGAACAAGGCTGTGCTTTAGGGGTAAAAAACAAAACAAAACAAAACAAATACTGAACAGCATGAAAAAAATGGGCTTGGAAAAGTATTGGATATGCATAAATGTAATTTTTTACAAAAAAACTTTTTACATTAAATTTTAAAATATGTTAAACACTTTTACCTACTTAAACTAAAGTTTGATATGTTTCCTTTGGCTGGGTTTCGAGTCTCATTTAAAGAAAAGTTAAATTTAACATTTTTTAGGCAAAAATTTCATATCCATTGTGCTTTGGACTTAAAAATGTTTACTTATTCATAGCGTCTCTAAGACTTTTTTTCTCTAAAGCTATTTTGTTTTGCCTATTTAAATACATAATTATATCAACAGAATCTTCAATCACACACACACATACATATATTGGTTCATCTAATAAGTCTGTTTCATTCTACATACACCATTTTTCTTCAAAGCTAGCAAAATATATTAGGCTGAGCTTTTATTTTATTTTGTCTGTTTTTGAAACCTGTGGTTCAGTCTGCTAAATATGTCTAATATTATTAAGTCTAATAATTTTTTTTAAGTGCAGCAGATATTTCTAGAAAAGGGAGAACAATTTTCAGTAAAGACCAAGATTCTGAGGACAAAAAAATGAAATTTATAGCCAAACAACTGTCAGGACACCTTAATGAGTAAGTAAAAAAAATAAAAAATAAATAAATAAAAAAGAAAGAAACTGAATCTATTATTAAAAATAATATTTTAGCAATGCCTGGGTGGCTCAGTCGTTAAGCTTGTCTACCTTCATCTCAGTTCATGATCCCAGGGTCCTGGAATCGAGTCCCACAAGGCACTCCCTGCTCAGTGGGAAGCTGTTTCTCCCTCTCCTACTCTCCCTGGTTGTATTCCCTTTCTCGCTGTGTCTCTTTCTGTCAAACAAATAAATAAAAATCTTTAAAAATAATAAAAATAAAACAATAAAAATAATATTTTAAAAATCACTTTTCATTCCCCTGTTATGCACTCTCACACCCTTAAGATCAGACATTTGTTGCAAAAAAAATTCAGAAAGATTTTATTTTTATGACTAATCATTATGTTCATTTTTTATTTACCTATCTCCATATTGTGAACTGTTAATGTTCTCTCCTAAATTCCTCAGAGCCATCCTCAGTCAGACCTTCCTTCTAGTTGTAATTTTTCATATTTTGTCTCATAGTCGACTAAGTACCTTCAGATGTCTTCCATTACACTGGCAAATATGACATATGTGCAACATGCTATCATTCTGAATGTAGATAAATAATACACTATTTACCATTTATAAGACTAAAGTCAGGATATATCAAAACAACTCAATATGATTCATTTCCACACATAAAATTTTAGCGAAAGGAGTGCATCATATCATTGCAATGATAAAAGACTTGTTTATAAGAAATAGATGATAATTTAGAGAAATGCTTTATGCAATTCAAGAATATATGAAGAGTAATATGCAAAGGAAAGCATAATTATAGGAAGTTAGAACTAGAATCGACTTTAGAAAAAAGATATTACAAACTGCTTAAGAATTCTGACAGCTGGGGCGCCTGGGTGGCTCAGTGGGTTAAGCTTCTGCCTTCGGCTCAGGTCATCATCTCAGGGTCCTGGGATGGACCCACATCAGGGTCTCTGCTCAGCGGGGAGCCTGCTTCCCAACCCCCCCACGAACTCTCCCCTTGCCTGCCTGTCTACTTGTGATCTCTCTATCTCTGTCAAATAAATAAATAAATCTTAAAAAAAAAAAGGGAATTCTGAGAGCTGTCCAAAGCTCCACAGAGGCAGATATCCAGGGCATGTCATAGTTAAGTAGCTATTTCTAGCCCTTTTTTAGATCATTTTCCCACCCCCTTAAATCACAACTAAACTTAACAGATCCTTGTTAAATAAAGTCTTCTTTCTCCTGGTTGCCATGAATCAATAACTTCCCAGGTAAGCAAGCAACATTATCGTACATGGTTATCATGTCTGGAAAACAGGTGTCATTCTATTACTTTAATCTTATTTTCACGTAAGCATATTTTCAATTAAAGAAAGTAGAAAATAATTTAATAACCTGATTGTCTGGACAAATTCCTTAATATCGTAATAGCAGCCAACCTGGAATAACAAGTCTACAGAAAAGTAACAATGATATTAAATGTTTAAAATTGTGTAAAATATTAAAATACAATTTCAAGGAAAAAAGGAAAAAATTCTGCTTATCTGAATCTTCCATTTTATTCCAAGGAAGACTGAGGTTCAGAGGAAAAGAAGGGTCATAAATAAAAATACTTCATCTAATTTTCAACTTATGATAAGAACAATGAATTTACACTTTACTCTTTTTCTTTTAACACTTACAGAAATAAGTATTGTTAATAAAAAATTTCCTTGAGGGGGCCTGGGTGGCTCAGTGGGTTAAAGCCTCTGCCTTCACCTCAGGTCATGATCCCAGGATCCTGGGATAGAGCCCCGCATCGGGCTCTGCTCCATGGGGAGCCTGCTTCCTTTCCTCTCTCTCTGCCTGCCTCTCTGCCTACTTGTGATCTCTTGTCTGTCAAATAAATAAATAAAATCTTTAAAAAAAAATTCCTTGAAAAGTGGCTACAGAAACATATCAACCTTTGATTGATTCTATGGAGTCTTTCTGGGACAAATATAGCCACTGATTTTCTTGTATATTCTTTCTATCTTCCAAAATTATACATGTGTGTTATTACTTCTTCATCTCTCTATTTGCTTCAGAAATCTCACTGTTCTTAGTATGAACTCAGCAACTTAAGAATTGTCTTTAATTCCTTCCTAAGATTAGGACCCATTAGGAGAAAATTAAAACTCACTAACTTCAAATGTCAGGTTCTAACTAGCTTAAACAACATAACCAAAATTTGTAAGGAGAAAACACATATTTATTCTCGTGCTTTTAAAACAAGAAAATGTGACAATTAAGACAATGGGAAGAATAAATGAAACAAGATGGGATTGGGAGGGAGACAAACCATAAATGACTCTTAATCTCACAAAACAAACTGGGGGTTCCTGGGGGGAGGTGGGATTGGGAGAGGGGGAGCGGGCTATGGACATTGGGGAGGGGAGGCGAACCATAAGAGACTATGGACTCTGAAAAACAACCTGAGGGTTTTGAAGGGTCAGGGGTGGGAGGTTGGGGCAACCTGAGGGTTTTGAAGGGTCAAGGGTGGGAGGTTGGGGGAACAGGTGGTGGGTAATGGGGAGGGCACGTTTTGCATGGAGCACTGGGTGTTGTGCAAAAAGAATGAATACTGTTACGCTGAAAAAATAAATAAAATGGAAAAAAAAAATTTGGACTGGTTTATGCCTGTAAGTAAAAGCCTACTTATGTTATTAGAAATTCTTAAACTGGGGCACCTGTGTAGCTCAGTCATTAAGCCTGTGCTTTCAGCTCAGGTCATGATCCCAGGGTCCTGGGATAGAGACCTGTCTCGGTGGCTCCCCGAGGGAAGCCTACTTCTCCTTCTACCACTCGCCCTGCTTGTGTTCCCTCTCTCGCTGTGTGTCTCTCTCTGTCAAATAAATAAAAAAAAATCTTAAAAAAAAAAGAAATTCTTAAACTATAATCAGAATACACTTTCTTTTCCTATCAAGCTGATAGATAACAGAATGAAAATATTGGTATTACTGCTTAGGAATCCACAATATACAATTTCCATTATTTATGCTGATAGGAATCAAAGGTTTAAAATGAATACTTCTAGAACTTGTCCATTCCCTGGTTGGGGGAACATGTGAGATAATTCAACTCTAAAACACCAGGAGATTAATTTTCAGTTTGCTGTCAGGATAAAAAGGAAGTATTTTACACATGCAATTTCCACCAGGACTTTTAAGACCCATGTGTATAAAAATTATATACAACACATAAGAATTTAGTTTCCTGTGGTGAGAAAAATTCTACGTATCTGCTTTTTGACACTTGGGAACAATTACTTTGTTTACAGATGTGTTCATAGTTACTAAATTAAATATACTTGATAAATTGATAGGTCTAAAGTACAAACAAAAAAACTACATACAAAATATAAAAAGATGAAAAAGTAAGAAAAAATTTTTTTCTCAGATTTGTTTAACTTTTTATTTGTTACCATAACCATGGTAATTTAAGTGTTTCTCTATGGGAGAAATTTATTTTCTGGCATTACCCACTTTTTGATGCTAATTTCTTTTTTTTTTTTCAAATTCAGTGTATGCACAATTAAAAAATACTATAAACCAGTAAAACAACATTTTCCCCTCTGCATTCAAAAGCTATATAATCAAGGGTGCCTGGGTGGCTCAGTGGGTTAAGCTGCTGTCTTCGGCTCAGGTCATGATCTCGGGGTCCTGGGATCGAGTCCCGCATCGGGCTTTCTGCTCAGCAGGGAGCCTGCTTCCCTCTCTCTCTCTCTGCCTGCCTCTCTATCTGCTTGTGATCTCTCTCTGTCAAATAAAAAAAAAAAGCTATATAATCAAGTTTTAATCACTTCAAACAAGATTTTTATTAATTCAGAAACTTGAGGGTATTGTTTAACCTGTGAATAACATACTTATAACTAAGAAAATGTGAAGAACCCTGCATACCTGGTTTTCACATCCTTCCTCCCCGTTTTTACTTTATATTGCACATATTAGATACGTGGTTTTCAGTATGTATGTTAATTCCAATAATTTGTTATTCATGGATAGAAAGCTATTTTCCTAATCAAGATACACTAAGAAAACTATAGGTATTGGGACACCTGGGTGGCTCAGGGGGGTTAAAGACTCTGCCTTTGGCTCAGGTCATGATCCCAGGTTCTTGGGATCCAGCCCCGCATTGGGCTCTCTGCTCAGCAGGGAGCCTGTTTCCCTTCCTCTCTCTCTCTCTGTGCCTCTCTGCCTACTTGTAATCTCTGTCTATCAAATAAATAAAAATCTTTTTAAAAAATTAAAATTTTTTTTTAAAATATAGGTATTATCTTTGAGAGTATGAAAGTAAATGGAAATACAATGTATAAATTAGGTATTCGATCCTGTTGCATACACTATTTAGTTTTTTGGATTTAGTTATAATTATCAAGTAGGATAATTTGTGTAACTACCATTAGCTATAGTAGTTACACAAATTTGGTAATTAAATGGAGCAGCATGCATGGAGAATTCTTGGGCTCCACTGTATACTGACTGAGTTGTATGAACTTGGGCTGGTTATTCAATTCTTGAAGCTTTAGTTTTCTCTGTATAAAACATGCCTACCTCACTAAGTTGTGAGGATTAAGTAAGGTAACCCATGAAAAGTAGGTAGCACTGCGTCTGGCATGTAGCTGGAGCTAAGAATATTAGCTATTATAATTATAATTATTAAATTTATTTTGGCTTCTCATTTCAGGTTTTACAGAAATTAACTATGTGGTTTTGTTTCTTCTCTCTCTTCTCAAAGCTTAGCAGAACATGAAGTTAATATCATGAGAAAAATGATTCATTAATATAATTATACCAACACGCATAAAGTACTCTTATTAAGTCAATTTGTCTCAAATTTTAATAAGTACTAGGCAGTGTTCAAAATAGAATGGTATGAAAAGACAAGTAAGATCCAACATAGGTGCACAAAGACATTAGATTTTAATGGTGACTGACAAAGAACATTCATGACAAACAAGTAATGATAAATATTAAAAAAAAACTTCATTTTCTTTTGTAATTCAGATTATGAAAGTTCTCATAGTTTGCAGTCGCAGTTTAGTTCCACAAAACCCCCTTACTCATAAGACCAAAAGAATTACAGATTTTGCAAAAGAGCTTCTGGGACTCATGCAAAGAAGAATTGCTAAGAATGTTAGGGATTATTGTCCAGTTCCTTGAAATGTTTGTGGCAGGAATTTGCACATACACACAACCCTGTGTTTCCTACAAGGCCTAAGTAACATGAAGGTACATCAATTTTTCCTGACCATCTACCATGTGCTAGCTTGTTTTCATCTCAGTGATGATCAAGTCTTCATAGTAATCCAGTGTAATTCTGTGAAGAGGAATTTTACATTCAGAAAAAATGGAATTCAGAGATGTCAATACGAGGCCACAGTGTGGCTAAGTAGCAGAGTGAAATTTTAAATTCATTTGTTTTATTCCATATCCTATGATCCATTCATAATACAAGACAGCTTATTTCATTTCTCCATTTTCACTCTCCAACTAAAGCATTATCGAAATTGATAATTCTTCACATTTTTTTCAATTTTTATCTATGGTTAGAATATTGATGGCTCTGAGTCTTGTTATTTTTCTTTTTATCTACTTCTTTGACTTATTTTATTTAAGATTTTTATTTATTTATTTGATAGAGAGAGAGAAAGAGAGCATAAGCAGGGGGAGCTGCAGAAATGTGGCTTGATCCCAGGACCCTAGGATCATGACCTGAGCCAAAGGCAGAAGCTCAACCGACTGGGCCACCCAGGTGCCCCTAACTTATTTTTTTTCTAAAAGTTATTCAAAAATTCAAAGTTATAATCAGAGTTCTATTTTCAGTATGTCTTTATTATAGCTTATATCTTCATTACCTTTTCCATGATTCACTTTTTTCCATAAAATATTCACTTTTCAGAAACTAATATAACATATTCACTGTTTCTAATAGCCTAGTTTTTTTTTCGTCTAAAGTCCCACTAAGTTTTCTAATTGTCAATTGGATCTGCATTAACATATTATTTGTGTGGCTTGGTTAATATTATGATACATTAATAATTATTGGTTTCTTCACCCTGTATTGAAGCAAATGGCTACACTCGTGCCCTTTGATTCAAAGGAATGTGCATCTTAGTCACTAACATTAAGGAAGACAATTTTTCCTGACCAAAAAATAACTTCCTCTACATTTCCAGCTACAAGGTTAATAAATTCTGGGGATCTAATATACAGCATGGTGACTGTAATTAACAGCACCATATTATATCTTGGACAGTGGTCAAGGGATCTTAAATGTTATTGTCAGACACCCACAAAAAGTAATTACATGAAGGAAAGGAGATATTAACTAACTTCATCGTGATAATCATTTAGCAGTACATATGTGTATCAAATCATCACGTTGTACACTTTAAACTTTACATATGTTATATGTCAATAATATCTCAATAGTGCTAGAAAAATGTGTAATCTATTGTAATCATAATCTGTTTTTTAAAGACACTATTGTACTAAATATTTTAAAACTTGAACTAGGGTGGTAGCAAATAGAATGAGAAAAATAGTGCAGACACAAAAGAAAGTTTAATGAGAACACATCTATACATGTGTATGGAATAACAAAGTTTCACCCACCTCAGTTATACAATTTGGTCCTTCTTTTGAGCAATACTTAATCCTGCTATTAAAATAATCAAAGAGTAGCTGCAAAAAGAATGTTATGCAGAAAACATTGATTTTATAAGGTCTAATATGTATCTGGACAGAGATGATTAGTAACAATTCTGAGACCTGTCTAGTTAATAATTCAGTAGGAATGGCCCACACACATGAAGTGGCATACAGAGACGAAGTGACATGTTGAGTAATGAAAAACAGAGATAAAAAGTAATAATTTTCCTAGACTAGAGAAAGGTGGGGAGAGAAGATAGAGAGGAGCTTGTAAGTTACTAAAGAGAATAGATCTACTTCATCTTCTCAGGAATAAGAAAATGGCAGTATGCAATGTCCCAACTGTGTGTACACACACATGCACACATACACATATACATATATCTTATTATCAATTTGTTGCTAATTACACTGCTGGGACCTCTGCCTTTCATTCTCCATTCTCCTGCTTCCTTCGTTCTTCACCAGAAAAAGCCCTCCTACTAGGCTTGGGGTGGTTTATTGGAAAAGATGTAAAGGTCTTAGATCTCAGCTTTTGGGAATACTTCTAATCAGTATGGGTAACATATCTATACTCCTGTTTCTTTTTTTAAGACTTACATGATGTCGCCAATAAAAATCATCATCCTTTTCCCACCTTCCTCATTGACTACCATCCTTGGCAAAGGCATAGCTTATAAACACTTTCAGGTTCCCTCTTAGATAGGTTCTTGGTGCAGAATTAGAGTTTTCTCCAAAACTCCTGTTCCCCTACTTTTCCTAGTGTTGCTTTCCTTTATTTTCCCTTTTCTTCAAATTCCTTCTTTTAGCATCACCTCCATGGCTATCTACCAATATTTTCTCAAATCCATCCTTCCTTTTGGCAAAAAAGCCATCTCGGGCAATAACTCAGAATGAGTCTCTGACTACTTCACTTAGAGTTTTGGATTTTAATGTATTTATTAATGCATTTATTCCTCAGCAACCTAGGAAGTCAGTATTACATACTCAGCCTTGCCCCACGATGAATCTAGGAAGATGGGATCCCAGAAGGCATACTCAAAAGTGCCAACCTGGCAGAGAGAGGCGCAGAGAGCCACTAGACCCAAGGGTTTCATGAGGACCAGGATTATGGACTTACTATTACTAGCAAACTCTTCGAACCAATGGCCTAAATCATGGTGTGACATAAGACCCTGAAACTGTTACTTAACGAGGGAGTAGCAGAAGGCCAAAAAAACAAAACAAAAAACCCAACTGGATTTACAGGTAACCCAAATAAATGATGTCCAAAATTAGAAACTGAAATAAAGTAAAATAAATAAATAAAGTTTAATTATGGCACATCTGAGTTGATGGAGTAGGATTTATAACTGCTATCCTGGGTGATCAGAGTTGTGAGTGGGAATAGACTGTTACAGGAAATGTGTGTGTGTGTGTGTGTGTGTGTGTGTGTCTGTGTGTCTGTGTCTGTGTCTGCGTTTAGAAAAGTAAGAGGGGCACCTGGGTGGCTCAGTTGTTAAGCATCTGCCTTCGGCTCAGGTCATGATCCCAGAGGCCTGGGATCAAGTCCCACATTGCGCTCCCTGCTCCGCAGGAAGCCTGCTTCTCCCTCTCCCACTCCCTTTGCTGTGTTCTCTCTCTGTCAAAAAAATAAATAAAATATTTTTAAAAAAGAAAAGAAAAATAAGAGTATGAGTATGTGAAGCAACATCAAAGAAAAGGAAATGAAGGTAAACGGAAAAGTAGGTAAGAGCATGGGGAAAGTGTGGTAAAGGATGAGTAAAGGTGAGGAATTATTCCTACATTGGTAAGGTTTTGTGAATTACTCTTTCTTAAGCAGATTCAGACTGTTATTCCTCTCCTTAATCCTGGATTTCCTATAGAATTTGTCCTCTCAAAGTTAGGTGGTTTGATTTTCCACAAATGTCATCAGGCTGTCAATTTCTCAGTAAAACCTAGCACAATACTAAAAGACTAAATTTAACTCTTGTGTGTGACACCACCACACAGACTGCTCTATCAATCAAGGCACTGCCACTGTTACGTTATGCTTATACCTACATATAGCACATTGAGCCATAGCCTCTATTTTTCCAGGTAAAAACATTTGTGTAATGCTATGTTATCATTCACAAATCACAAAACAATTTAAGTAGTAATTTTATACTTGAAGGTTTCAAAACTGATCAACTTATTGAATATTTTATGTGTCAATTTGGCTGGGCGCAGTATCCAGATATTTGGTTAAACATCATTCTAGAATTTTCTGTGAAGGTATTTTTT
Organism: Meles meles; assembly: GCF_922984935.1. Lineage (NCBI taxonomy): Eukaryota > Metazoa > Chordata > Mammalia > Carnivora > Mustelidae > Meles > Meles meles. The sequence goes on along the minus strand of NC_060066.1, from coordinate 156,939,905 downwards.
CAATGAGACTAACATTTAAATCAGCCGACTTTTAGTAAAACATTACCCTCCATAATGTGGGTGGGCTTCATCCAATAACTTGAAGGCCTTAAGAGAACAAAAACCAAGAAGGAATTTTGCCACCAAACTGCTTTTGGACTCAAACTGCCAACTCTTCCCTGGGCCTACCTTTGCCAAGTCTTCACAATCATGTGAGCCAATTCCTTAAAATAAATCTCTTTCATTTTCTCTCTCTCATTTTTTTTTAAAGAAAAAAATATTTATTTGCAATATGGTTTAGTCCTCATCAGTTAATTACAGCATAGGGGCAATAAAGAGTCTTTTATGGCAGAGCAGGGTTCCATGCCTCCCAAGACAGCAAGCCCTTCTCCCTCAGAGACCCATGCCCCAAACCAAACGGAACACACAAAAAGGCAAGCCCAGGATGAGGTTCATCCCAGACTTCATCATGTTTCACCCTTCCTCCACAGCCTTCAAGTTCCCTAACTGCAGCCTCCTACCATTTCACCCCCAATTAGCAACAGAATATATATATAACATATCATAACATATACTTCATATATATATTTCATATATATTTATATATATATATACATATATATATGTATATATATATATATATATATGAAATCTATAGATGAACAGAGATAAGTACAGATCAATATATATCCTATTGGGTCTGATTCTACCCATAATCCTGATTAAGACACTAAGCATTAAAATCACTACTTGAAATGAATACATAAGCAAAAACAGATTCTTCTTGGGACAAAGATTTTCACCTCCTTGTAGTATTTCAAATTGTGAGAAAGCTTTCTAGAAGACCCAGCTTCTTTGTTTTTTAAATTTTTTGAGCAAACTGGTCATGTGGGACAGTAACATTCTTAGTTCACTGCACCTGCAAGCTTATTAGTAAACAGGGAAAATGTCAGTGAAAGGCAACAGAGGTCTTTGAGAAGCCATGAACAATGTATTGATTTGGGCCTTTTATGTTTTTATATGACTTTTCCACTGAGCATGTCAAATAGTGTCACACTGCTCTGGATTGAGAGGATTATTTCCCCGAAAAGAATGGGAATGCCCATCATAAATTATAGGTCAAAGGTGAGACAGAGAAAAATCCTGAATAGACCCAGGAAAATGTGGCTGATATAAGGTTTCATAGTGATATCTAATAGCAAGCTTTAAGTTCATTCATATTATAGCTCTCTTCCCTTTCTCCAATTGTATGGAAGGTCTTGTTCAATGTTTCAGTATGACTTCAACAGTGTAGGTCTGTAATCTTGTTAAGGCCAATGAGACATGAGCACCAGTGACTTAGGGGATATTACTTGTTCCAGAAAATCTGGTACCAGCAAATTTCCGGACACAGCAGATATGAGCAGACTGTAGCCTCACAAACAAAGGCTAACCACATGGATCTCAAATGGGAGTAATACCTGGAAAGTGCATATGTAGGAAGTAGGGAGTGTGATGGCTTTGACTTAGCTGGAGAGGGCCCCATGCATTTACTGAGTGTGCGGAAGATGGAAACACTCCTGCCATAATCAAGAAGTACCCCACATAACAATATATAGACTAACCTGAAATCAAGTCTGGGCAACCTACTAAAGGGCGGGGAACTTCAGATTAGGACTGTGAGTACCGAGGCCCAGGTTTTACCTCTTGCCTCCTCTGCCATGCCATCCTGATGGTGGGATGGGGACAAAGACACCCTCATAACACACAGGTAGACCCATGAAATCAATAGAACAACTTGAATTCAACCAAAGACGGGATTTAAGAACATCTGAGTTATATTTAAACTTTAGATGCCTCCATGTATACCTTAAATTTAAAATTAAGTGAAAGTCAATCAACCTATTTAAAACATAAGAAATAGACTAGGTCAGTAAGGAAACAATCCTGGACAGAATTATAATGTGGCTCTCTGTCTGGAAGTTCAGGAGTAGAAGGGTAACAGAAATTTCCATTTTCAAAACAGATACAGGAAATAAAAACCCCACTCTAGGGAGTGCAGTAAAGGAGGGTGTTGGGGTAAGATTTTTACTTTTTATATAAGAGCATTCTGTCCTTTTTGATTTTTTAACTTTTGCACATTAAAAGATACTTAGAAAAAAGTAAAGCCATAGACTTTAAGTTAAAATGTATCTATCTATCCATCAAGTCCCTTTGAAAAGCAACTATGATCTGTAAAGCAGCAAATGCATTAGAGACAGCATTTTAAGAGAATTGCTTTGCAAAGCATAGATCTCTTTGAATTGTGAATAATAACATCCAATTTGCAACCTCAGATTTAGCAATTTGGATTTCATTAAAGTCATATTCAGCCTTAATGATTTAACTGGATAATCATTAGCACATCATTGAACATATAGAAAGTAATCAATAAATATCTATTGAATGACAATAGAAGTGGTTTTAATTACAGTTATTTTAATTCCCACCTCATAAGAATAAAATATCCCAACATGATTTCCACCCTCTTTCCACACATGTGTGTACACAGACACACAAACATTTATCTGTTAGTGATGTCTGTTAACAATAGAAAGTATACTTTAATTAATTTCCTTTAAGGAGACTATACTGACTTTCAAATAACAGCTTAACACTTAAAAATACATTACATTTTAATTACATGAATAGAGATTAACATTTAAATCTTCAAATGATTAGTCTGTGAAAATTCTTGTATTATTTATTTCCACTGATTTCTTTTTTTTTTTTTAAAGATTTTTATTTATTTATTTGACAGAGAGAGATCACAAGTAGGCAGAGAGGCAGGCAGAGAGAGTGAGAGGGAAGCAGGCTCCCCGCCGAGCAGAGAGCCCGACGCGGGACTCGATCCCAGGACCCTGAGATCATGACCTGAGCCGAAGGCAGCGGCTTAAACCACTGAGCCACCCAGGCGCCCCCCACTGATTTCTTTTGAAACAATGTGGTAACACTAAAATATCCTCCAATATCCACATCCTTAGAAATTTTTAATAAAACTTTTTCACTGATCTTGGAAACAAGAATATTAATTGAAACGTTCTAATGAGTGACACACATTGAAATAGTTCACTCAAAGCTTACTGTCATTTGCCCCTGAGAATGCATTTTATCTGAGCTTATTGCTGCTACTCTGAAAGCTCAAGCAAAAGCTTACACAGTTTAAAAAAAAAAAAAAAAAAAAAGCTTACACAGTTTTCCTTGGGCTTTGACTCAACAAACTAGTCACAGCATGGCAAACCGTGCTGAGTTGAATCCATTTCTTCCCTTTATCCTCTTAGCTTCATCTCTACTTGGTGATCTTTACTAATAAATATCGAAATAGAGTGGAACAATGAAATCCTATTGTTTTCACATGCTAAAATGCACATTCCTGGAACATTTTATGTTGGTTTTTAAAGATGTGTCTAATTAATTGGTTCCTTTTATTAGACCTATGGATGTTCTGCATGGTTTTTTTTTGTCCTCCATGAGCCCTTAAAAAAGGCTTAGTGGTTATTTTTGTTACTTTATTATTTATATTAACAGCACACTGAACAGCAGTGAGTTACCCTGCTTGAGAATATAGCTTTAACATAAATCAGAATTGAGCAGCACTGACATTGATCTCTGTGCTTTAACCTGCCAGCACTCTAGGCACAAAGAAAACACTACAAAGAGATTTCTAACCATGTTCTCTGGGATGGGGGGAAAAAAAGGAAAATCCCATGGTGCCTAGGCAGATACCATTTCTACAGCAAGACAGTGGAATTGGGGACAGCCTATCCACTTACACATGTTATGTCCCTAACAGTGTTAATATTTCAGGAACTTTCTTCCATTCCCCAATCCCTCAAAGCCTGAAATATATTCCCAATGGAAAATAAATATCTCTTTTTTGGTTTGTGGGCAGAATGCTTCCGGGGGTGGACACCTGCTAGTTTAACATTCCTTATATAGGCCAGACTGTAAGCAGAGGGATGTTCACTTGCTTCAAGGTATTTTTGATTCTCAAGTGCCACCTGCTCTAGAAACTGCAGCCAAATGTTATCTAAGAGAAGAGGCATAAAGTATGGCAAAAAAAAAAAAAAAAAAAAAAAAAAAAAAAAAAAAAAATCCTGTGACTACACAGAACTATCTAAACACTGCAGCTAGTTACTCTAGAAAGTCACCTGCATCAGTTGGCTGGAGAAGGGAGGGACGGAAGCTATGGAGCACTGGGGGGAATTCTCTTCAGGCAAGAAACTGGTTCCTATTTTATCAACTTTTGAGAGCATGGACTCACTCCTGGGGGTGCCCTGAGACTTGTGTCCCTACAACATGAAGCTCAGTGACTTGTGCTTAATAGTGTATGGACCTGATTAAGGAAAATATAGCAAAATCTTACTGGCCCTGGAATCACACGATTTGTGTGTAATTTCTGACTCTGCCACTTCAAAACTATACTGGATCCAGACTGGTTTCCTCAGTCTTCCAATCTCCTTTTTTATACCATTTTGAACTGCAGAGGGTATAGAATTAAAAAACATTTCCCATGTAACCCTTACAGCTAAGACTCCAGCAATGACTTAGGATCTGCCAATTAGAATTAGGAAGTGTTAAGAGAGGTGGTGGCATACTGTCTTCATTTTGATAATGAGGACCAAACAGGTATTTTGTGGCAGGTGACAGTCAATCTGGCAGTGGCAAGGGTGCTGTGTTCCTGGAGTAAATGGTCAGGAAAACTATATTTCTGCTTTCCCTACTTTCTAATTCTGGTAAAGTAGCAATTCTAACACCATCGCTCTAGAAGGCTACTAAGTCTGATGCTCTAGCTCTTCTAGAAACTTTACCCAATATCCTAAACCAAAACCCTTTCTTTTTAAAATTACTATAGTGTCTTCCGTTATCTTTGCTGAACCCTGCAGAAATATACATATTTGTTAAAAATCATAATTTATGTCATATAAATTCATATAAATTACATATTCGAATCTATGAATTATTACATATTATGTTATATAGAATATATAAAATATATATGCATATAGAAAATGTATATATTCTGTTATATTTAATACACATATATTTCTGTATTTCTATTTCTATGTTGGGAGCTATTTCTAAACAAATTCAAATAAATGCAGTTTCGGTAATTAAATACTTTATTTCTTAGCAAGCTTTGTAAAATTCGAGCCAGTGTAATAAACAAAAAGGATCTTGAGTTTTCCTGGATCCTGGCTTTAGTTCAGAGTTTATATCCTGGAATCTAATGGATTTTTATTACAGCTAATCTATTTGGATTTTCAAACAGTCTTAAGGTAAAAAACAAAACAAACCAACCAACCAAACAAACAACAACAACAACAAAACAAGGGCTGGGATACCTGGGTGGCTCAGTCATTTAAGCATCTGACTCTAGATTTCAACTTAGGTCATGATCTCAGGATCCTGAGATCAAGCCCACATTGGTCCCATCCTGGGTGTGGAGCCTGCTTAAATTTTCTCCCTCTCCCTTTGTCTGTCCCCTGCTCATACTCTCTCTCTTTCTCTCTCTCAAAAAATAAATTAAAAATAATTTAAAAAATCAAGGGTTGTTTTTCTTTTGTCTGATTGTCTTCACTATCAGGTTTTTTTTTTAAATCTTTTTTTTTTTAAAGATTTTATTTATTTATTTGACAGAGAGAGATTACAAGTAGATAGAGAGGCAGGTAGAGAGAGAGAGGGAAGCAGGCTCCCTGCTGAGCAGAGAGCCCGATGCGGGACTCGATCCCAGGACCCCGAGATCATGACCTGAGCCGAAGGCAGCGGCTTAACCCACTGAGCCACCCAGGCGCCCCACTATCAGGTTTAATATCTCATATATGACCCTGACATTTCTGTCAGGACTATGATGTTAGGCATTAAGATAGACATCTGCAATCTGAGAGTATATAATTGGTGAGTAAAATTACTATATGAATTAACAGATTATTAAATGGGTAATAAATTGATTACAATTTATTTCATTGTAGAATATAATATGTTACAGCACCTAACAGTAAGCAATAAATTATAAAGCAGTGTAGTAAAGGCAATTAGAAGTGTTTCAATTAAGTGCTCTAGTAGTAAAATAAGGGAGATTTCCTTAATTCTAAAACTAGTTTGTGAAAGTCTTTATTAGAAGGAAGAACAATTGGATCTTGAAGGATGATTAGGGTTTAACACATGGAGAAAGAAGTTATGAGTATAAATGTCAATTTAAATGAGATTTTAAATGACATTATATATTACACCTTCACAGTACAATGAATAAGAAACAAACAGAAAATAGGTAAATATCAAGTAAATTTAATGCTCTCAGTAAGTCCTAGTTATTTTGAAATGAAAATCATAAATATAAAAATCATCATTTCTTGTTTTGGTAAGAAAAGATTGATCAAAATGTGTTAAATAGGTGAAAATAACAAGGCTGATACAAATGATACTTAAATTAAAATTTATGAATATCTTCCATTCCCCCCAATGTAAAATATATGGAAATATTGTAAGACTTGAATGCCTTAGTATTAAATAAAAAGGGGGGCACACTTACGATGACAAAAAAGCACCCTGAAGTATAAGAAAATCATGTTTGTGTGATACAAAAACTGCTCAGGTTATCATGTTGCGATAAATAGGTCAAAAGCTAATATTTATATTGTTGTGAATAAAAGTGGTTCTCAACGGGGGGTGATTTGATCCTCTTACATCCCCCATAGGTAATATTTAGCAATTTTAGAGATATTCCTGGTTGTCAAAACAGGCAGAGAATTGGTCTTGGCATGTAATGAGTAGAACACTTGAACACTACTGAATACCTTATAATACAAAGCACAGCCTCTCCTCTAAAAATTCACTTTTGGGGTATCCACCTAAAATGTCAATAGAGCCAAAGCTGAGAAACCCTGGAATATCTTCAAAGAGGGCTTTTCATACTGGATCTGTAGATACATGTCTCCATTGTTCACCTTCTAAAATGGCTGGATATACAAAAGGAGAATAGTTTCACTTGACAGGGTCTTAGAGAGTACAATTTATTATTTAAAATAAATTATGTATAAATGATTAATTTAGAAGAATAATTCAAATGAATATGAAATCTTGAACTATAACCTGACAAGATGAGAACCTTCTGGGTTATACATAAGTTTAATAAAATGGGACTTTAGGTTATCTCATAGTTAAGTTACTTCCAAAGTAGTACTGGTGACAAACACAGAAACTAGGTTGGTGACCTTTAGAGAAACATAAGACTGAAAATATTGAGACGGTATAGTATATTTGGAAGTTGCTAGTAGAATAGATCTTAGTTCTCACCACAATGTGAGGTGATGGATATTAACTAAACTTTCTGTGGTAATCATTTTATTTTATATATATATATATATATATATATATATATATATATATATATATATAAAATATCTACATATTTATTATATATATATAAAATCATTATGTTGTACACTTAAATTAATACAATGTTAAATATCACATCTCAATAAAACTGGGGGGAAGCTATTAAAAAAATAAAGAGCAAAAAAACCACAGCTGACATGTTTAATGGTAAAATACTGAGTACTCTCTTTGAGGTGCCAATGCAATGTTGTGGAAGAAAATATGGCTTTTTCAGCATATGAGACCAGAACTACTGTGACCACTGTGTGTGTGTATATGTGTGTGTGTCTGTGTATATATCTATATCTATCTATCTATCTACGTGAAAAATCCCACAAACTTGACTCTTACCTTATACCATACCCAAAAATTTATTACAGGTGGCTCATAAATATGTTAAAATAATAAAACTTCTAGATTAAACATAGAATACCTTTATGACCTAGGAGTAGGCAAGTATTTCTTAAACCTGGCACAAAAGACAATAACTATTAAGGAATAAGAACATATTTAGACTTCACTGAAATTAAGAATTTTTGTTTATTAAAAATATCAGAAGGAGAGGCAGAGGCAGGTGGTAGAACTGAGACTGCATTTTCATTATCTATCTGTCTATCAAAGCGTATCTCTCTCTATCCATCAGGTTTTATCCAGACTATATTAAAAACTCATACAATTCAAATAAGACAAAGAAAAATATTTAAAGAATAGTCAGAAATTTTGAACAAGTCCTGCACAGAACAGGCCATCCAAATGGTCAATAAGCCTATGAAAAGGTGATCAGCATCATTATTTATCAGGGAAAATGCAAATTAAAACCATAAGATACTATTATTGTTTCTGAGGGTTTTGAAGGGTCAGGGGTGGGAGGTTGGGGCAACCTGAGGGTTTTGAAGGGTCAGGGGTGGGAGGTTGGGGGAACAGGTGGTGGGTAATGGGGAGGGCACGTTTTGCATGGAGCACTGGGTGTTGTGCAAAAAGAATGAATACTGTTACACTGAAAAAATAAATAAAATGAAAAAAAAAAAACATAAGATACTATTACACATCAACTAGAAAGTCTGAATTTTAAAAGACTGAAAATAGAAAGTATTAAGAAGGATGTTGAAACAACTGAAATTCTCATACATTTGCTGATGGGGATGTAATCCTGGGAACTATTAGGTAATATCTACAAAAGATAAAAATAAACTTACTCTATGACTCCACGACTCTACTTCAGGTATATGAATGAAATGGGTATATATACCCATCAAAAGACATGTACAAGAATGTTGATAGCAGCTTTATCCAATAGGGTCAAAAACCAGAAACAATTCAGATGCCCATTCTCAGGAAAATGGATTACTAGTCTATTGTGTATTCCTCTAGTGGAACATAAAACAATCATTTAAAAGGGATAAACTACCTATAACACAACAACATGAACAAGTCCCACAGATGTTATGCTGAACAAAAAAAGACATCATAAATCTGTCTGATTTCATTTACATTGTATTCAGGAACAGGCAAACTGAACTGATATCTACAGAAGTAAGAAGGGTGATTACCCCTGCATGAGTGGGCAAAGTGGCAAGAGAGAACTTTCTGAGGTGAGGGGAATATTTTATATTTCGATTTGGATGATGTATACACAGATTTACATAAATGAAAAAGTTGTTGAGCTGTACACTTCTCATCTCTACACTTTCCTATCTCCTATCTATTTCACACAATTTAAAAGATGCTAAACTTCAAAATAAGGAAGAAAAAATGTTGTGTATGAATATACTATGGTAAAAAAGAATACTTAAAAAGGAGAGTTAAACATGTTTTCTTTATATCCAAAAAGCATTTTGAATGCACTGCAAAAAGGAAGAGGTCAGTCTGCAAAATATATTTTATGAAAAGAAAGAATGATTTGCTAATGACATTGACTCCTTCAGGAAAAATGTGTAAGTAATTCAGGAGTATAACAGAAAAGATAGCAAAGTGGAATAATACCATCTATCCTGTAAATAAACTCAGCAATTAAGGATGAAATTAGCTACCCAATATAAATATCCTATTAATTTTTTAAATATCCATGCATAATTTAATACTTCTCAAGATGCTTGTTTAACAAACCCTATTTTTTAAATATGAAATTAAGGTCTCTCAGAAATACATTCCATTTTTCCTTACCCTTGCAATTCGCAAAGAACTCTGTATCATTTTGAAGTTGTATGATTTAAAATATTTTTACTGTTCATTTTAACACACAATATTGTCATATAAAACTTTGTTTTAAAAATGATCAGTAATGGAGGTAACTATACTTGATGAAACATAATTCACTGCAGAAGGATAGAACAAATTTTTTGCACACTTATGTATAGCAAGATTGTGTTTAAACTTTACATTCTGGGGTATACAAAGAGGTGAGGTAATTTTTCTTTCACATTATAGTCATTTTCTTATACTTCTATTATGTACCTTCATATAAACAACTTTCATTATGAAGGAGAACAGGATATACCACCCCAAAATATGTCTCTTTAGCATAAGGATTATTTTAGGTTATTATTTTTGAGAAACAGCAGACATAGGAAAAGCTCTAGAAACTGAGTAGAAGGGAACTAGAGGGTATCATGCTTAGTGAAATAAGTCAATCGGAGAAAGACAACTATCATATGATCTCCCTGATATGAGGACATGGAGAAGCAACATGGGGGGTTGGGGGATAGGAGAAGAATAAATGAAACAAGATGGGATTGGGAGGGAGACAAACCATAAATGACTCTTAGTCTCACAAAACAAACTGGGGGTTGCTGGGGGGAGGTGGGGTTGGGAGAGGAGGAGGGGGTTATGGACATTGGGGAGGGTATGTGCTATCGTGAGTGCTGTGAAGTGTGTAAACCTGGCGATTCACAGACCTGTACCCCTGGGGATAAAAATACATTATATGTTTATAAAAAAAAAAAAATTGGAGGGGGAGGCGAACCATAAGAGACTATGGACTCTGAAAAACAACCTGAGGGTTTTGAAGGGTCAGGGGTGGGAGGTTGAGGGAACAGGTGGTGGGTATTAGGGAGGGCACGTTTTGCATGGAGCACTGGGTGTTGTGCAAAAACAATGAATACTGTTCCGCTGAAAAAATTAAAAACAAAAACAAAAACAAAAACAAAACAAACAACAAAAGAACCCCCTTAAATTTACAAGGGAAATCTTCATTTGTAAAAGTGTCTCCCTCTCCGTACCAAGAATGATCACTCTAAATCTCTAGAAACTCTTATCAAGAAGACAATGACTTAAACCTTCATAACAACCTGCCCCTTGTTGACTCTGCTCTTTCTAGTAACCTCCCATAACAGCCCCTTTCCACGTCCCAACATCTTTTTTTTTATCTTTAGCTAAAGATGTTTAAGGTGGTGGCTTAGGTCATTTGGAGAAGTTACTCAGTGCTCTAGGGTCTCTCTCAAGGTATATGGAAGATATACACATTATTCAACTTCCATTTTTCTCCTGTTAACCTGTCTTTTTATTATAGGGGGTCTCAGCCAAGAACATAGAGGACTGGGGGAAAATTATTATTCATCCCTCACATTTACATGTTGCTATAATTTATATTAAATCAACTCTTCATTTCATTTATTACTGTATTTACTTGGGCTTGTGCTGACATATGAAAATTTTATTATTATACTGTGATACACTTCTTACACTGGCATTTGCACACACACTTGCTTACACCCACATCCACACATACCTGAAAGGGTTAAGGATACATATCTCCAAAATGTACCACTATGACATGTGGACTATTTTGAGCTAAAGGCAATTAAGACCTTTGGGTCTCAAAAGAAATTTCTGCCCTTCCCTTTACTATCTAGAAGAATCTAAATTGGAGGTATTGTCCAGAATGAAAGTTTTTACCAGGGACAAATTTTATCTCAATGACCCATCTGTGTGGCAGGGCAAATATCTAATTACCAAACATCTGCTCTTCTAATTGCCCTGTGAATTGCCCTCCACCTCTTTGAAGCCCCTATCCCATTCCTCAGCTCTGGATGGCATGTCTACCTCACTTTACCTTTCTGTCTTTGATTCCTTCCTGTGTGTGACGTTTCGCTTAGTATGAAACTAAATTTGATTTTCTCCTGGTAATCTGTATCGTGTCAATTTAATTCTTAGACCAGCTAGAAGAACCTTAGAAGGGCAGAAGAAAATTGTTCCTCCCAGCACATCAAAAAGCAAAGGTCAATCTTTGGCTCACCTATCAAATACCTAAACTTCCTCTATTCTTTAAACTTGCTGAAAAAAAAATTTCATAAAGATCGAAGCCCAAATTATTAAAAAGACAATACTGTATCCCAAAGCACATTTAATCTTCTACTTCAGCTAAGTACTAAAACTATAATAAATATGTCATATCCAAGCATCTAGAGTATCTTTATGTATGAGAAGATGGAGACTTTTAAAACTCTTTTAAACTCAACTTTCTTAAGGTGTTAGTAAATACCTCTCAAAAAGCAGAAGTCTAGGTTAGGACTGTGAAATAAACAAAAATATAAAGGTAGATAAAGCAAAATATGTGGCAAGCAATGTAGAGTGGACTTTATTTTATCCCCCTTCCTTTTTTTGGAGGAAAATGATAATTATCTAGATACTGTTCAAAATCCATCCAGATAGATAACTAGGAATAAGGAGAGTTTACCAATTACCTATAATTATTAAACAAATTACTACTTTAGCTCCTTTTGGTGAGGCAATGCAGAGGAATATTAAGGTTCATATGCAAATAATGTTCTTTTATTTTTATGTAAATATTGTTTACTTGGATATCAAACTGGATATCAACTGTTTTCCTAAAAGGAGGTTTACTCTGAAGTATGCATAATTACTGTCTTTATGAAGAATTTGTAATTACCAATGATAACACTACAAGAACATATTTCCTATGCTTGTTCCAAAAAAAAAAAAAAAAAAACACCATGAAAAGCCTCCCTGTACTCCATAAACTCCTATCTGGATTTTGCTACAAATATCTCAGAACATGTTGTCTTCATCTATTTCCAGAAAACATTAAACCACGGCTCTCAACAAGCTGTTCTCATTTATACTACAATGCATTTGTAGTGTTGGCAAATGGGAAATCCCAGAGCGGGTGAATAAACAGGAAGCTTCATCTAGTGTTAATAATCCCCTAGGACCCTATTTGTAAAGAAATGGCCTTTGCAAGAACATGCACGAATGTGCAGTTTCATACTTGGCAGAAAATCCATGAATTTTATCCCCAATTCATTTAGTAACTTTATGGTGTTTCACATACAAAAACATATACAAACTTGTGACCTCTGGCATATTTATGAAGACTATATATGTGTGTGTATGTATACATATGCATGCATACCATCATATATCATTTTATATGTTGAATAAATATATCATATATATAAATATCATATATATAATTTAACATCAGTTCTTACACAATGAACTCTTTAATCTTTAATTACAGAAAATATTAGCATGACATGAAATGGAGTAAAACTAAACTGGATAGATTGTCCATTCCCACCGAAGCAACTTTTAAAGAATATTACAATTTAAAGTACTGTAGTAAGTATAGAACATATTTACAGTAGCAAATGTCACTTGCCCTTAAACAATGGGAGTAGTTCTCTGCAATCCCACAATCACCTTAACACAAAGCAGAGAGATATGGCAGTAACAGTGTTACTGTGATTATACTGAAACACATTATTTTCAAAATACAAAATAAAACAATTCTGTATTCCATAATGACAATCTGTGGGTTCTAGACATATTCTGAATAGATAAAGAACACAATATGAACTTTGAGAACATATAACAACTCTTGGAATACTCTTCACAATTTGTTATTTGTTGTACACGGTGTGAAATAAGTTTCATGTCAGAAATTTATTTGGGGGGCACCTAGGTGGCTCAGTGGGTTGAAGCCTCTACCTTCAGCTCAGGTCATGATCTGGGGGTGCTGGGATCAAGCCCCACATCAGGCTCTCTGTTCAGCAGGGAGCCTGATTCCCCCTCTCTCTCTGCCTGCTTCTCTGCCTACTTGAGATTTCTCTCTCTGTCAGATAAATAAATAAAATCTTAAAAAAAAAAAAGAGAAATTTATTTGGGAGCACTATTCAATCTCCATGCAAAGTTCTTGAAATTGATAACCATTTCCTTAACTGGAGTCATAGACCCTAAATTCTTCTATTGTAATTGCTTCTATTCTTGATTATTCATTTCCATGCATCTTCAGCTATAGTAAAAGAATGTTTTATTTTATAAGTTGATTTGGGTCATGTAAGCAAAAAAAATTATGAATAAAATCGTTGCTACAATGCTTAAGTTTATATTATATCACCCTGGGGTTATGTTAGCCCCATTAGCATAATTCACTAAGGTGTATATAATAAGTAGAAAGGCAAAATTCCCCTGGAAGCATGTGAGCAGGGGAATTTTTTGCTTAATTTTTTGCTTAATACCACATTATATAAATTGCTTTAAAAATACTCTAGGATTATAACAGTAATAAATTCTAACTATAGGTGGTCATTTCTGAGCAAAAAAGTCAAATGTTTTGGCATGGATGAAGAATTCAACACTAAATGATACATTAAGTTTCTAAAGTTTATGAAAAAGTTTTTTAAGTATAAAGAGCTTGTCACAGCTTTCAAGCAGTAGGAGAAGTTCTACAAAGGGGCATGAAATAGGAAAAGAAACCACGACCCTTTTGCAAAATTTTCAGTCCAATAATTATTCTTAAGTATGAACAAATCATCATCTAAAAAGAGATACCATCTTCTCTTATGTAATTGATTTAAAAGATGGAATTTTAAAAATTCTTTTTTGGGGCGCCTGGGTGGCTCAGTGGATTAGGCCGCTGCCTTCGGCTCAGGTCATGATCTCAGGGTCCTGGGATCGAGCCCCGCATCGGGCTCTCTGCTCTGCAGGGAGACTGCTTCCTCCTCTCTCTCTGCCTGCCTCTCTGCCTACTTGTGATCTCTCTCTCTGTCAAATAAATAAATAAATAAAATCTTTAAAAAAAAAAAAAATTCTTTTTTATACTAACTGGATTTGAGGTTGTGAGCACTTAACACCTGTAAAGGCAGAAGGGAAAGATAGGTTTATTTGGTATTATCTGCACATGTACAATTACAGAAGTGAAAAGCAAACATTGGCCCAGGGGGATGACTCAGCCTCTGAAAGTACTGGTGCTGCTTCAGCCACTTTAAGAAATAGATGTTCTTTTAAAGTTATGTATAAATCATCTTTTTTGAAACTAGACACTTATCATTTATAGAGTTTACATAATCTGAGATGTAATGTTTGAGGAACTGGAAAGGGAATGAAAACATAATTTCTCCCTTACAACCACAGAAGCGGCTGGCTTGCAAAGCTTTTGCCTTGAGATTTGTTGATGATTAACAGCAAGAAAGTAAGAAAAAAAAAAAGAGTATTTACAAGCCATCACCAAGGTGATTTTAGTTCTCCCATAATCTCCAGGACCCTTCCCACCACTAAATGAATGTACATTAAGTAAATGTACGTTTTACTCCCTACACTAAGTTTCAGTGTAAGTTCTCTAGGTTACCTCCTCTTGCCATAATGGGCATCCTTCCTTCCCTACTTGCTCTTGCAGAATTCCAGGGAAACCCCTGAAGTACAGTTAAAGAGAACTGAAAAGAACAGTAGCTCAGAGCAAAACCTAAGACTTTAAGATGGCTTACAAATTTGAATTGGCTTATAAAAATCAAAAAATCAAAGCAATACAGAAAAACAACAAAAAAACTTCAGCAATATGGCAAATAAAATTAACTGGAAACCCAGCAATACCTAGCCACACCAAGTGGAAAGTGAAGACCAAATGGCTCACAGATTTGGGATTAATTTAATTGAAAGAAATCTGGTCACTTGTATGGATATACAAGATGACAGAAAGCTAATTCTACTGTCCCAACTATATTGTATTAGTAACTGCCTGAAATATGCTAAAGATAGAAATGATAAGTGCAGGGTGCCTGGGTGGCTCAGTGGTTAAGGCTCTGCTTTCAGCTCAGGTCATGGTCTCAGGCTCCTGGGATCAAGACCCACATCGGGCTCTCTGCTCAGCAGGGAGCCTGCATCCCCCTGTCTCTCTGCCTGCCTCTCTGACTACTTGTGATTTCTTTCTCTGTCAAATAAATAAATAAGATCTTAAAAAAAGAAAAGAAAAGAAATGATAGGTCTAGCTCATTCTTGGCACTGAATACTTTTCATTTGTAGAATTATATCAGATTTCACAAAAATTACTAGTAAGTATATAAGATTTGATGTGGAATTAATCTTAAACTAGTACTTTCACTAATAAAAATACTGGTACAAATAATCTGTCTTGAAAACATAATATACAATACAAAATAAATGGCCAAGGCACTATAATTTTCTTATTAGATAAGATATAAGTTAAATTTTAGAATAAATACTAATTTTCCCTTAACCAAAATATTTATTAATAATGATAAAATGTTAAAGGCTTATATTAAAGTCAGCACTTAGTTGTTTTTTTTTTAAGATTTTATTTATTTATTTGACAGAGATCACAAGTAGGCAGAGAGGCAGGCAGAGAGAGAGGGGGAAGAAGCAGGCTCCCTGCTGAGCAGAAAGCCCAATGCAGGGCTCGATCTGAGGACCCTGGGATCATGACCTGAGCCGAAGGCAGAGGCTTAACCCACTGAGCCACCCAGGTGCCCCAGCACTTAGTTCTTAATGTCACTGAAGAGCGACTTCAGTAAACAACTGTTAGGTTAAAAGAAGCAACATCTCTATAAAAATAATATTGCTAACTGGACTCCTATGACCACATGTCATTCAAATTTCATATTATATCTAAAAAAAAAAGAAAAATAATGTGCAAGAAATGTAATAAGCCTTCATCCTTACAAATGAACAACTGAATGTCCCAAATAAAGGGCCACAAGAACATATAAGTAGGGGCATATGTATGTCAGTTATTTTCATTTTTTTTAAGGACTTTATTTATTTATTTGACAGAGAGACACAATAAAAGAGGGAACACAAGTAGGGGGAGTGGGAGAGGGAGAAGCAGGCTTTCCACTGAGCAGGAGACCTATGTGGGTCTGGATCTCAGGATCCCGGTATCGTGATCTGAGACTAAAGACAGGCGCTTGGGCGCCTGGGTGGCTCAGTGGGTTAAGCCGCTGCCTTTGGCTCAGGTCATGATCTCAGGGTCCTGGGATCGAGTCCCGCATCGGGCTCTCTGCTCAGCAGGGAGCCTGCTTCCCTCTCTCTCTCTGCCTGCCTCTCTATCTACTTGTGATCTCTCTCTGTCAAATAAATAAATAAAAAATCTTTAAAAAAAAAAAAAAGACAGGCGCTTAATGACTGAGCCACCCAGATGCTCCCTAACTTCACTTTTTTAAGATGAAACCAATTTTCATTTTAAATTTTATTCTCTCTCTAAAATAGCAAGAATAGTAAGAAAAACACAATTTTCATGGCACTATTATTACTACACCATGCCAATGGAAGTGCTAAGGTATAAAGGACAACATAAAATGTAGCCAAATAAAATATTTAAATTTACTCCATAAACTATATGTTGAATTTTATGTATGTATAAGCTTATGAAATTCCAGTACTAAGATGCAATGACAATTTCAATATATTTTATGAAAACAGCAAGAAAATAGTATTACTGTTATGAATATATGTATATAGTATATTAAATAGGCCAAATATAGCAGCTAATGCTTATTGTGTTCAAAGGATACATGAAGTAATATAATGGGTTAGTAAGACATTTGTTACAATTGAAAGTTTTTATATTTCTTTCACAGAACCAAAAAATTTTCACTGATCGGGTGCCTGGGTGGCTCAGTCCATTAAGCATCAGACTCTTGTTTTTGGCTCAGGTCATGATCTTAGGGTCAAGATACTGAGATTGAGCCTCATGTCAGGGCTCTTGCTCAGTGGAGAATCTCTCTCCCTCTCCCTGTTCCCCTCGCCCTGCTTGCCCTCTCTGGCTCTCTCTCTCTCTAAAATAAATAAATAAATATTTTTTTAAAAACCCCTTTCACTATTAGAAATACGCCATTTAAAATTATTGAAAGTAATCAACATTGTTTTTACAGCACAGCAAATTAAAAAGCAATAAAGTTAAGTGATAAGCCAATGGTCATACAGCTAGTGACACAGGTGAGAATAGAGTTCATTGTCCAGACCTTCAATCAAGAATTTTTATTACATTTTGGTGTCCTCAAAGGCAGCTTTCCCAACAGTGAAATAATTCTAGTACATGATTGTAAGAATACTAAATTCTAACAAACACTACTAGGACTAGTAGATATAGTCTACTATGTGATGTAATTCCCTCTTGAAAGCCATTAGAAAATGCAAGTGTGTGTGTTAGAGAGGGAGAGATAGATGGATGGATTGGAAAAGCATTTTGTGAGAAAAAGGCAGTAGTAGAAATGAGTGTCTTTTATTACTATCTCCGTCTTTGCAAATTCCAAGAACATCTTTGCAAAAATCAAATTACAATTTTAAAACTGGAGCTATAAAAATCTGAAACAATAATTACAATATTTTTTAAATGTCTCTTCTATGTTAGTTTTAACTGAATCTTAATGAATGCACATTATTTTTTGGTGCATGATTAAGCTCACCAAAAAGAGCTGCCAGAAAGAGTCTTGCCTGTGTTTAGCTTCGGTTACTCCCCTGAAGAACAGAAATTTAACATTGTGGGCTGAAAGCCCTCTCCTTAGATGCAGCATCATATTATAACACAAGCCTAAACCTAGAGTTCAAGTTCTACCTATCACTAATGGCTTCTAGAGCCTTGAGCTAGGGTTTTTTTTTTTGGTTTGTATGTTTTTTTGTTTTGTTTTGTTCTGTTTTTTGTTTCCCTCCCTAAGCCTGTTATTTCTTCTGCAAAATGATGGGAGTGTCAATAACTGCCAAGGTTCAGAGATTTTTATCCTACGTGAAAGCTAATATGTCAGCTGTCAGCCTACCACACTTTCATGAAAGCTGGCAGTAGACACTAGACTCTTGTAGGCTGAAACAAAGAATTTGACTACTTATCAGTTCTCTTCCACCCCAAGAACCAAGGAGGCAAAGCTGAACAGCCATGTAGATCTGAAAAGTGGGCTTATGTCACAGTGAGGATCCCTGAATTTAGAAAACCCCCAATCTTTTAAGATGGTTTCAAGCAAGTCTGCCCAACGTTAGCCTCAGAGGGAAATCTTATCTTGATTATACTGGACTCAAACAAATCTGCCATTTGCTTTGCAGGGAGGTATTATTTTTTTCCTCCAAGTAAGTTTGCTTCAGAAATATCCTTGAAAAAAAGTCAAGGACAAGAGTGCCACAAGATACATAGAAACATTATGGCGAATTGGCTGAAAACACCATCCTGTCACTATTGACAGTCCTAATGTATGAATAATGACACTTAAAAATGTAAAAATTATAATTTGTTATATAACATTAACAAGTTATCAGCATTATCTTTAAATAAGTAGCTTTTGTATACTTAAAAATTAAAAGCTTCTGAACGTGGCATAACAGTCTAATTTGTTAAGCAATTCTCAGCAAAGTCTGCCACCTTACATGCATGCATTTCATGTGCAAAATAAATAGATCAACAAGTAGCAACTGACTGTATCTAGCACACCCAAGTTTTTGATATAATAGCCTCTGGAAGACACACAGTTCACCGCAATCAGGGAATAACTGGTTCAGAATGTTTCTGTATCTAAAATTGAAAGGATATATATATATATATATATATATATATATATATATATATATACACACACACACAACTATATATTGACAATCCTATAACATCCTTTCAGAAGTCTAAGAAAAAGTGGAACTAGATATTGGTATCTCAAACTAGTTGAAAGACAAAAACAAAACAAAAACAAATGTCTAATAGATTCTCACTAGAAGGGTATTATAGGAAGAAAGCAAATAGTTATGAGAACATATATTTCTATCAATCAAATAATAGAAATAATGACCTTCAAAAATAGTGGACTTACCCACATTTAGCATAACCTTAATCTGACTTTAAAATTATCTGGATAAAAATCTTATCTTCCTCTGATGACCACACTAATTAAAAAATCTTTTTTTTTTCATTTGCTACAGAATAGAGGTTGTTAAAAGCTCAAAGAGTGTAACAATATAAGAAGCTAAGATTGTGTTATACAATCCAATCACATTGGATCATGATGAAACATTACATTAAGGGTTTGAATGGTGTTAAATTTTTTAGGAGTGACACAGTCAAAGACAATAGGTGTGGAACATTCAAGCAATTAAGACAGAGATTACTAAAGTCTAGCAATAAATCATGAAATCTGATATAAAATATCAGATTTAAATATAAATCTGATATAAAATATCAGATTTAAATATAAAATAGTTTTGGAAATTCTATATGTGTTTAAATAAAATTATTTTACTAAAGGTGAGAAACATTTTCTAGTAATTTCTTTGAATTTTAGTATGTTCAATTGTTTTTAATGTTAATTCTTAAATTTCTTGAATAAGGCTAAGAATTTTTTTAAAAGATTTCATTATTTATTTGAGAGAGAGAAAGAGACAGAGAGAGCACAAGCAGATGGAATGGCAGGCAGAGGGAGAGGAAGAAGCAGACCCCCCACTGAGCAAGGATCCTGATGTGGGGCTCAATCCCAGAACCCCAAGATGATGACCTGAGCTGAGGGCAGACATTTAACCTACTGAACCAACCAGGTGCCTGGCTAAGAATTTTCAAAAGCAAATTTATATTGTTTGGTCAATATACAATTTAGTCACTTGATCCAAATATGTGTACCTCTTTATATTTAATCATATAAATGACAAGATGCATCGTAGGGCAAAATAAGATAAAACTGCATCTTTTTAGTATTTAAGTTACAATATCCTTACTTGGTAATAGGTACAAAGCTATGTTAATAACTTTTTATTTACTAAAATCAGTGGAAGTGGGATCCCAAGTAGGGAGTGAGAAAGAAATGCAGTGGAATTAAGGAGTGAAGAAGAGTTTCCTAAGAGACCAGAGTAATAAAATGCTGCAGGGTAGGCAAGCAGGAAGATGGAGGTCCGATTTATTTTTAGTGTTTGGAGTAGAATTGAATTGCAAAATCTAATGGAATTAATGAGATGGAATGGAAGTAAACAGTATTGACTACTTTCTCAGTTCATGACATTTCTATTGCACTTAAAGTTCCTTAGAAGAACTAGCTTGGATAATGCTCCATTCCTTCTTTACTCTCATATTCCATACTCGGTTAATCAGAAAACACTGCTTTTCCCTTCAAAATATATTCAGAATATAACCCCTCAATGAATGCTTAATATTCTGGACTAATTCACCATTACTTGTTACCTGGACTACAGAAATAATCTGAAATTTGGTACTTTGCTTTGATAATTTCACCTTAGAACCCTTTATCAATCCAGCCACCAGAATCACCCTGTGACAAAGTAACCAAGCCATTGTAAGTCCTCTGCTCAAACTCTCCAATACTTTCCATATCATTTTGAGTCAAAGCCGCTTCCTTAAAATGGTGGACAGATATCCTGTGCTCCCCTATCCCCATTACCTCAGAGACCACATCTCCTCTTCACTTCTTGTTTATTCCAGCCATGCTGATCTCCTCTGTGATGGCTAAATACCTCTAAATTCCTGCCTTACACTCCCAACAGCTCCATAAGATGAACTCTGACTCCATCTCTAGAGAATAACATAGTTCCTAACAAAGAATGTTCTTAATATTTGCTGGCTGGCAAATAGAATAAAGGAAGGAAAGACAAAGAAGTAGATCTGGAAATGGCTCATTAAAGAAGCATCTGTCTATAGAGAGTTAGTTTTTATAAAAAAAAAATTCTATTACTCCATTTGTTAGGTCATGTTTGTATCCATATAACTGGCAAACACTTCTACATTATAAATTCTGTTTCCTGAGTCTCCTGACTAACTTATTAACAACTTTTCTTGTAGTCTTTTTTTTAAAGATTTTATTTATTTATTTGACAGATAGAGATCACAAGTAGATGGAGAGGAAGGCAAAGAGAGAGAGGAGGAAGCAAGCTCCCTGCTGAGCAGAGAGCTGAATGTGGGGCTCGATCCCAGGACCCTGGGAACATGACCTGAGCTGAAGGCAGAGGCTTTAACCCACTGAGCCACCCAGGTGCTCCTCTTGTAGTCTTGATCAAGGTTTTTCAATAAGGTTAATTTCATATATTTTAATACCTAGAAATCATCTACCACATACACCTACATTTCAATATATCTGGTAATATGCATTATAGACTTATTATGTTATACCTGGCACTCTGATATTATATAAATTAATTTAAAAAGAGTCTTGGGCTCTTACAGTATAATTGGGGAGCAAGACACGCATACATACATGAAGGCAGAATATAAGATAAAAGTATAAAAATTAAGACAAAGAATATAAATTCCAACTGAATAGGGTTAGGCCTTCTGAACAATGATGGCCCAGGCTATAGTATTTGCATGAATATTTTATCCCCAAATAAAGTACTTAAATATTCTGGTATAACATGAAGACTAAAAGTAATTGCAGAACTAGCACAACTTAATTTTTATAGTCAGGAAGAGATATCATGGGAATTTTTAGGGGTCCCTTTCCCAGGCAAAATGGTTTAAATAAAACATCAACAACTACAACCCATATCTAATAAATTGATTTTTTTAAAACAACCTTATAATATTAATGCGCTTAGGTGATAAATCTAGGAATATATCACATGTGTTTTACATTGCTAATGCCTGCATTAGTGAGCCCACTGTATAATAGATGAAGGAAACTTTAGAGTTTTTTACTCTTAGTGTCCATGAATATGAATCAGATACAAATGCAAGGTGAACTCATGAAGTCTCCTCAGGACTTTGATCAGGTTATTATTAGAGATTATTTACTCTCTTTATAGAGGGTTAAATTTGATTTCATAGGTCATTTTTCCTGAAGTGTCATGAAGTGGCCTTGTTTAGACAACAGCAAGCCTGAGGTCAGAAAAAAGGGAAGAGGAAAGGGTATCTTATAATAAGACAGGAACCTGGGCCTTGAAAAAAAAACCCTTATGGTAAAAATGTTAAGAGAAGAATCTTTATGGATTGTTGCAACTAACTTTATTGTTGTTGCAACTAAGCCTGCAAACCATTCAGAGAAAAATCATTGTTTGGAAAGGAAATTTAAAGGTGAAGGTGTTATAGTAAGATTTTGAAATGTCACTCCTTTATTTAGTATGATACCACTACTCATGCACTTTACTATTAATATAGGGCAACTTGTAACTTCAATAAGAGAGCATAAGAGGAATCATCTACTCACAGCTAATTTTATAATAATCAAGAACATATTTTATATATATATTCAAAAGACAATTATTAGAGATGTATATATATATACAACTATATATGTGTATATATATAGTTTCAAAAGGCAACTGTCACCTATAAAAGTAATTTAGAGTGTATATAAAATTGAAAGATGATTTTAAAATTGAAAACAGAATCTAAAGTGCATAGTACACGAGCCAGAGAATTATAAAAAAAACTAATGAAGAGAGGAGAAGACTGACCAATTTCTTCTCCCCCTCCACTCAATAAAGAGTTATGAAGTATTCTCTGCAAGGTTTTTTTTTTTTTTTTTTGAGATTTTATTTTAGAAGAAAAGAGATTTACCTGGCTAATTTCTCTCTTAGATTTTATTTCTCTAATTTTTTTAAATCTCAAAAAATTACAGACGTTTCAGCCTTAACAATGCCTAAGTACTATTCTTTGAAAATTCAACAATTATTTTGTCATGACTATATTCATTTGTGAATAAAGAATTATAACCAGAATTGTTAATCAATCCATACCTTTAAATGGTCCACCTTGGTACTTTCGTGGATATGCAAGGAAAAATACACCATAAATTTAATTAACTTTAAATACAGATCTAGGGCTTAAATTACTGCTTGGAAACAAAATCTTTGGAAATGCATTGATAAATAAAAAGTTTCTTTCATATGGGGCGCCTGGGTGGCTCACTGCTTTAAGCCTCAGCCTTCGTTTGGCTCAGGTCATGACCTCGGGGTCCTGAGATCCAGTCCTGAGTCCGGCTCTCTGCTTGGCAGGGAGCCTGCTTCCTCCCCTCTCTCCTGCCTGCCTCTCTGCCTACTTGTGATCTCTATCTGTCAAATAAATATATAAAATCTTTAAAAAAAAGTTTCTTTCATATATGAAAAATGTACTTTTTTGACACTGAACTGTACATTTAATAGAAATATAATAATGCAATAGGAAATGTTTTTCATAAAAAATTCTTTTTTATACATGAAAGCAAAAGGGAAAAAACAGTGTAGACTTTTTTCTGCTGTATAATATCTTTTCCAATTTGTTGACATTGAATTATAATTGATATATAACTCTGTGTAAGTTTAAGGTGTACAATGTGTTGACTTGATATACATGTATTACAAAATGACTACCACCACAGCATTAGCCAATACCTCTATATCATATTACATAATTACCATGTCTTTTTTGTGATGAAGGTATTTAACAACCACTCTGTGTTAGCAAATTTCAAGTTTCTAATATAGTATTATTAACATTAATCACCACACTGTATATTAGATACCCAGAACTTACTTATATTATAACTGGAAGTTTGTAACCTGTGATCAAGTCTCCCCATTTCCCCCACTCCTAAGCCTCTGGTAACCTCCATTCTAGTCTCCATTTCTATGAGTTCGATGTTTTTAGATTCCATGCCTAAGTGAGATCATACAGTATTTGTCTCTCTGTCCAATTTATTTCTTTTTTTTTTTTTTCTAAAGATTTATTTTTTTTTTGACAGATAGAGATTACAAGTAGGCAGAGAGGCAGGCAGAGAGAGAGAGAGAGGAGGAAGCAGGCTCCCAGCCAAGCAGAGAGCCCGATGCGGGGTTGATCCCAGGACCCTGGGATCATGACCTGAGCCGAATGCAGAGGCTTTAACCCGCTGAGCCACCCAGGCGCCCTGTCCAATTTATTTCAATTAGCAATAATGCCCTCTAGGTCTATCCATGTGATGGCATGAAAGGATTTCCTTCTTTTTCATAGATATATAAATATTTCCACATATTTCTATCTCTATTTCTATCACTATTCTTATATCTCACATCTTCTCTACCCATTCATTTTTTGATGGACGAGGCTATTTCCATATCTTGGCAATCATGAATAAACCTACAACGAACATGGGGACTCAGATATCTTTTTGAGATTTTGTTTTCATTTCCCATAGGTATATACCCAGAAGCTATACAAGTGACCAACAGGTACATAAAAAGGTGCTTGACATCACTAATCATCAGGGAAATGCAAATTTTAAAAAATCACAGTATCACCTCATAACCTGTTAGAATGGCTATCAAATAAAGATAACAAGTGTAGGTGAGGATCTGATGAAAGTGAAATGCTTGCTGACTGTTGGTAGGAATGTAAATTGGTGCAGGCACTAAGTAGAGAACAGTATAAAAGTTCCTCAAAAAAAAAAAAATCACATTAGTTTGTATCAAGCAGTGAAGCTTCTCTTCCACTCAGAACTATTTACTCAAAGTTGTACCAAATATATTATTTATGCTTTGGTATTCAATTGTATTCTGCCCCTTAAAAAAGTGACATTATTATTAAAATTTCATTTATACTTGTAACTAAACAGATTTCAAATGAGCTAATTTTTTAAAAGGCAAAGAAACATGGTATTAACATTTTAGGCAAAAGCTGAAAATATTTTTACAGGCAATCATTAGCACATAAATAACAACAAGGAATGACTTCTGCTTTGACTTTTGTCATTAATTTTTTTTAATTTTTTTTTTATATTTTTTTTTTAAAGATTTTATTTATTTATTTGACAGAGAGAGATCACAAGTAGGCAGAGAGGCAGGCAGAGAGAGAGAGAGGAGAAAGCAGGCTCCCTACCAAGTAGAGAGCCCGATGCGGAGCTCGATCCCAGGACCCCGGGATCACGACCTGAGCCAAAGGCAGAGGCCCAACCCACTGAGCCACCCAGGCACCCCTGTCATTAATATTTTAAAAGAACATTATCTTTAGCCACAGTATATGCAACGCATTTGAGTAAAATCAGTTATGAAAAAATTTCGTATCAATATTACAATCCTTTTTAAATTTTCTTAAAAATATCTTATTTGTTTATTTGACACAAGGAGAGAACTTGAGAGAATAAGCTAGGAGTAAGGGCAGAAGGAGAGGCAGAAGGAGGCACTCCAAGGAGCAAGGAGCCAGACACGGGGCTTGACCCTGAGATCATGACCTGAGCCAAAGGCAGACACTTAACTGACTGAGCCACCCAGGCACCCTAAATTTTTTTTTTTAATCTTTTTTTCATTTTATTTATTTTTTCAGTGTAACAGTATTCATTCTTTTTGCACAACACCCAGTGTTCCATGCAAAACGTGCCCTCCCCATTACCCACCACCTGTTCCCCCAACCTCCCACCCCTGACCCTTCAAAACCCTCAGGTTGCCCAAACCTCCCACCCCTGACCCTTCAAAATCCTCCATCAACAGATGAATGGATAAAGAAGATGTGGTATATATACCTAAATTTTTAAAAATTATCAAGCAATACTTATATGTTTCCACAAAATGTAGAAAAAATGCTGTGATGTTTTGCCTTAAAAAAAGACCATATATCTTGGAAAAATGATTCCTTTGTTATAAGAAGTTCATTCAAATGCCATCCTAAAAAAAATTAAGATGAGGGCACCTGGGTGGCACATTTGGTTAGACGTCCAACTCTTGGTCTTGGCTCAACTCATGATTGCAGGGTCATGAGATTGACCCCAATTGGCTCCATGCTCAGCGTGGAGTCTGCTTGAGTTTCTCTCTCCCTCTCCCCCTGCCCTCTTTCCCCCAATCACGGTCACTCTCCCTCAGATAAATAAATAAATAAATATTTTAAAGAATAAATTAAGATGTATTATGGCACTATATGTACTAAACGATAATTACCATAAAATCTATAAATTGTCTTTAAGTGCTTTTTAATTCATCACCTATTGCTCTCCACTGGTTATACATTAGTATTACTGAAAACCATGAAAAAAGGGGAGAAAATCAGACCCAAAGTAATCAGAAGAAAGGAAATAGTACAGATAACAGTAAAAATTAGTGTGCTAGAAAACAAATGAAAAAACCAGATAAGCCAAAAGATGGTTAAGTAAAAAAAGAAAGAATTTGAGAAACCTCTAGTCACACTGATCAAAAAAAAAGGAGAGAGAGAGAGAGGAAATAATCTATCATTATCAAGAATGAAAGTGGTGGGGTGCCTGGGTGGCTC
The DNA here is from genome assembly GCF_922984935.1 of Meles meles. Classification (NCBI taxonomy): domain Eukaryota; kingdom Metazoa; phylum Chordata; class Mammalia; order Carnivora; family Mustelidae; genus Meles; species Meles meles. The sequence continues at coordinate 156,913,153 of NC_060066.1, read as the reverse complement.
AGTCATTAAGTGTCTGCCTTCAGCTGAGGTCATGATCCCAGAGTCCTGGGATTGAGCCCCGCATCAGGCTCCCTGCTACACGGGGAACCTGCTTCTCCCTCTCCCTCTCCCACTCCTCTGCTGTGGTCCCTTTCTCACTGTGTCTCTCTCTGTCAAATAAATAAATAAAATCTTAAAAAAAAAATGAAAGTGGTAACATCACTATGACTCCACATATTCAACATATAAGAAGAGAGTACTAAGTAACATTTTATTCCAACAAATTCAGCAAATTTGATAAACAAATTCTTTGAAAGATATAAATGACCAGCATTTACTCACAAAAAAAGAAACAATCTGGATATCCATAAATAGATTAAAACACATACTGTAGGATATCATTTATATAATATCCTACAAAGTGCAAACTATTCTATAAACAGAAAGCAGATCAGTGTTTGGCTGGAGACTAGGTGGGTATAACAGGGAAAGATGAGAGGGAAAGATTAACAGGGAGCATAAGGAAAATTTGGGGGATGAAGGTATGTTTACTATCTTAATTGCAGTGATGGTTTCATTTGTATATATTCACAGAAATATACAAAATTTTTCATTTTCAAAATGAGCAGTTTCTTGTGTATCAATAAGCCTCAATAAAACAAAATCTTCGAAACAAAACAAATAAAAAAAAAGAAGAAATGACTGCCAAGTTTGATTCATAGTTAAAAGCAAAGGTGAAGCATTTAGCTAGCCTCTAGAACATTTTACTGTATTTCACAAAGCAATTCAGATTTTTCTTAATATAACATAAAGAATAATATTAAAGGTGAAAATAGAACTATGATTCTACCTGTATCTTTATTTTCCAAATCATATTTCAGTATAATTATTTGGGAAACTTTTCTAATAGCTTATGTCTAGTCATAAAGTATTTTTATTGATAAGTGATTTAATATATGATCTAAACTTAAAATTTGTTTAGGGGCACCAGGGTGGCTCAGTTGGTTGTGTCTGCCTTCAGCTCAGGTTATGATGCCAGGGTCCTGGGATTGAGCCCTACACTGGGCTCCCTGTTCAGCAGGGAGCCTGCTTCTCCCTCTCCCTCTGCTGCTCCCCCCTGCTTGTGCTCTCCATCTCTCAAATAGATGAATAAAATCTTTAAAACTAAAATAAGATTTGTTTAAATATCTATTGGAAAAAAGAATACTCAAAATTCACCATCCTAAACATAAACGCACACACACACACATAAACACTGATGCACACATAAAGTGTGACATGATAATCTTTAAGGCTCAGGATGGCACATGCACGGTGTCCCCTACTATGGTAACAAGAATTTTAGTCAGTGACATGGACATGATCATAAGACTCAAGAATGTAATGCAGTGCATCTGACATCAAAGCAGCCTTAGCTGATAGGGAACCCTTTCGTGTAACAAAAATACAGAAATGCTAAATTACACATTTTATAAAACAACTTAGGAATAATCAAATTTTGGAAGTTTCAAACATTATACATTAAAAAAAAAAGAATTACCTGGTGCCAGAAAAAGAATTTAGAGCCATACTTAAGCAATTATGCTTAACCAGAGGCTGAGGGAGTACTAGACCTGGATACAGAATTTAAGAATGGACCACTGCAGCTGAAATTGCCATATTCAGATGGCAGATGCAGACTTCAGTGGGTATTGGATGTTAACCTTGAGTGGAGATATCTACTTAAGAGGCAGGATTATAGAACTATTCCATTTATGAAGAAAAGCAACAAGGAAAGCTCCTCCCATCTATACAGGGAAGAGTTTATGAAGTTGTTTTTCTACTTAAGCTCTATGAAGAAAACTACATTGTAAACTTCTCTGAAATACATTTCTAAAGCCCATGGGTCAAGGTCCATACAAAGGAACAAAAAAGCAAATGGAAACAAACCAAAAACAAACAAACGAAACAAAACAAAAAAACACCTAGTCAAGATGCACTTGACAAGGTAAAATTATAAATCAGATGAAGCAATGAATTAGCATGAGGAAGAGACAATAGGCATAGCAAATAAAAGAACTGGTACCTCAGCTTTAAACAATAAAACAATCTGGCAGGAGTGATGTTTACAGTGATTAAGTAGATAAAGAGGACATCTAGTCTAAAACAGAACACTAAAGATTTAGAGAGGGGAAAAGTCGGAATATTTACATAGAGGAACAACAAATTAGATTAACAGGTGGCTTTTAATCCATAACATTAATAACCAATGTAATGTAACAACATCTGCAAGGTATCTAAGGAAAATATCTGTGACTCTTGAATTCTAGACCCCACTGAACTATCACCATTCAACAGTCAGGGGAAAATGAAAATATTTTCTGATAAAATAGGTGCTTTTCATACATTGTTGTTGAATGTAGCATAAAGGATGGAAAAAGGAAGGAATGAACAGAATCAAGGAGGAAGTAGTAGGATGTTAAAACTAATGATAATCAGGGGCGCCTGGGTGGCTCAGTGGGTTGGTCCGCTGCCTTTGGCTCGGGTCGTGGTCTCGGGGTCCTGGGATCGAGTCCCGTATCGGGCTCTCTGCTCGGTGGAGGGCCTGCTTCCCTTCCTCTCTCTCTGCCTGCCTCTCTTGTGATTTCTCTCTGTCAAATAAATAAATCTTAAAAAAAAAAAAAAAACAAACAAACAAACAAAAAAAACTAAGGATAATCAAAGAAATTGATACATTTTTGGAAGATCTACATATGCATTATCTGTAAAAACACTACAGCAATAATTTCCATGGTGAGTTTAAACAAAGCAGAATTAAAACAATGTAGAATAGTAAGAAGGATTTCACATAGGGTTAACTGGTATTCAAGCACTCTGATATCCCTGGAATATCTTGATGGAATATAAAGCTATTCACCAATTTTGTGTATTAAGTTGAAAGTAATCATTAAAAATCTAAGAATAACTACTATATTATAAAACCAGAAACATGTACAATTTAAAAACAGTTCTGTGGAAAGAGAAAGAGGATAGCAATTCATTAGAACGAAGGCACAACAACAAAAATAACATAAATGATTTCTTTAAAACAAAGAATGTGTAAAATATATTCATAAAATACTATAAAGTAGGGAACATGAATAAACTAGAGCATTATTTTAAATATGAATAAGTCACCAAAATGGTACGTTAAGGAAGTAAAGCAAATGTCAATGTATAGGTACTGTTTGGTACAAGTTACATATTTTTTTTAAGTATACTAAACAGTCCTCATTATATACATTATAAAAACTTAGAAGGCACAGACACATTCCAACAACCTCAGGCTGCTTAAGAAATAACTCAAGTTTAGAAGAAAAGAAAATTAGATGAAGTTAAAGGTTCCTAGTTTTATTTATAAAGTTTAAATTTTTATAATTTTCTCACTGCATTATAACGTCTCATTCCTTTAAAAACAAAAAGATATAAAATAAATATTGTAAAGTATCAGTAGTTGTTAGATCTATTTGTGGATAGAGTGTTTATATTCTTTAAGCTTTTCATTTATTTAATTTATTATCATAAGAATATTTTAATCAGAGGCATTGAAAAATTGCTAAAGTGGTCCTAGCAGAAATTATAGGGGTGCCTGGGTGGCTCAATGGGTTAAGCCTCTGCCTTTGGCTCAGGTCATGGTCTTAGGGTCCTGAGATCCAGCTCTGCATCTGGCTCTCTCTTCAGCAGGGAGCCTGCTTCTCCTTCTCCCTCTGCCTGCTACTCTGCCTACTTGTGATCTCTCTCTCTGTCAAATAAATAAATAAAATCTTTTTTAAAAAAATTATAAAAGAGGTGTATTGATTTTCTTATACCTGGTCTTTCTTATATACTCTAAGTAATCTAAATTATGTTATATTTTTGCTTAAAAATAATGTTTTCTCTTGTTTAAGCAATAGATGGTTGGAACAGTTACTTTTTCTTTCAGATAAGTTACAGATGATCTGTAGTAAAGGGAATGAGTTCAATGGTAAGATGATACTAGAAATTCACTGGAATAGCAAGGTAATACTAGAAATTAGTTAGAATTGAGGAATTTGGGGGTAGAGATATAATTTTGAATCTAAAAAGACATTGATATTTCAGTAATAAATTTTTAGAGATAGTCTATAACATGTGTATATTTAATTTAAGAGACTTAATTTTGTATCAGGTAATCTGAGCAATATAAAACCTGCTTTTCATTATTTTAGACTGAATTAAAAATTTTCTTTCATATAAACTAAAGTGTATTTTTAAATATTATGAAAGAAATAATGCAGTCAAATAATTTTATGTATGCAATGCAATAGATACAAAATAATAATTAATTTTTGGTCATCATCAATTGGCTATGACATTATTAATAACTAATACAGTTAGATAAGGGAGAAAATTTTCACCTGCTCATTCTTCCAATGTAACTCTATAATGAGGACTTATATTTAGATTTTAAAGGGAGTTAAATTTGTTATTTTTTTCCCAACAAAATTATATTGAATGCCAAACATGGGCTAGATTGTTTACTGCATGCTATATGTATATAAAGACTAAAGATGTAGAACCTACCATTGTGTATAACAACATTACATATGAGGCTTACCATTACATAATTGTGAAATAATGCATGAAGTGGTTGGGAGCATATTAAATTAGGAATGGTTCATTAGAAAAGGGTAAGGGAAAAAGACTTATGTGTGCAATCCATACATAATCCATATAATAGATTCTGGGAGGCAAGAAGTAGCTCAGTATTAGAGAAACACGGGCCACAAATACCAAAGCTGCAACTGAAAACACATGAGCCAATCCTTCCGTGATGTGAGAAAACATCGTGAAATAAGTAAATTTCTGTTCATGTTATTTCCAAGGAGTTATTAAATATAAATGTTACATTTTATTTAGCTTCTATTATTTAGTATTGATATGATATGAATTTATATCAGAGAATTAAGTTAAAGGATATTTTTAAAAATCACATTAAACAAATAGCATCGTTCATTCAACTTTACGGTATATATTACTTTGAACTTATCTGGAAATTGTTTACTAAAATTTAAATAAGTTATTCTCTTGTTAAAGTATTCTGCAATCATTGAAATCATCACCAAATCATTGGGACCTTTTATTAAACTCTGATTAAAGTTTATTAAAATATTTTTATTTTAGTAAATCAATGATAATAATATTAGTTAAAGGATGACAGAGCAACAGATTTCTCAAAGATTTGATTAGTGGAACTCTCTGTTTAAACGATGGTAACTATACCCTTTTGACAAAATCTGCAGGCCCTCAATTAATCTTCCTTATAAATCTGGAAATATACACATTCTCTTGGGCTGAGGGCCACAAAAGGAGAAGGGCTTTTCTTTAGTGTACTGTGTCTCTTGGTTTATGGCTGCCTAGTACTGTAGGGGTTTAGCAAAAGTAAATCTCCATAACTGCTAGTCAAACAATGACAGTTAATAGAAGTTTTACCCAGTGTTATCAAGATAATAATTAACAATTTATAGCAAAAAGGAAAAGCATGATAATAAAAATGTCAGAAGCTAATAAAGAAAAGGAATGAAGTTACTCCATGAACACTGTACCCACGCAATCATCATAAATAAACCAACAGTGTAACTATCTCTTTAATACAGTAAGTCTGGATCAAAGAACCAAAGAGCGGAAAGGGAAGGGAACCCATAGTTCATCATTCATTCTACTTCACTAGACTGTACAACTCCATGCCTTCTTGACTAAGGAGGCAATCGGTGCTTAGAGTGCATAATTTAATTTTTCTTTAGGGAGGTTCTACTCTGTCAGAGTGTGATTTTTTTTTCTTTTCTTTTTCTTTTATTTTCTACCAAGGAAAAGATAATTCTGAATGTTTAGCAGAGACACAAGGAAATAGATATATATGGATATGAAAAATGTAGAAGAGTGATCTTCAACATAAGCAACCCAATTTGCATCTATTGAATATAATTTTAGGACAGAAAGAAGCTCATGCTACCAAAACATTTGATCTACAACCTGCTATAATATTGATTAATTATCATAAAAGACAGCTTTTTCCAACACCAGAGACACATCAGTTAGATGGCAAAATAAGCCAATTGCTAACCAACCATAATCTGATAAATAGACAGATGGATGATAGATAGATAAAAGATAGATAGATAGGCAGATAAGAGAGGTACACAGAGAGAGAAACAGAGAGAATACGTATCACTTTATGGTTTAAAAATACATGGACACTTTTTGATATAAATAAGCAAATTGTTGAATATCTATTTTCTTCCATTAGACCTTACATAAACGATCTCATCAATCCTAATAGCATCAGCAACCCAAATACTAAATCAGGCTTAAACAAGGCTTTTTTGTTCCTGGTCCACTTATGTTTATGTGAAACAATATTCCTTAGTTAAAACACAAGGTACTTAGAAAGGGAAGGATCTAAGATCTCCCATTAGAATATTTCTCACTAGCACATTCAACTTAATTACATCATCTGAATAGTTTATATTTTTCCCAGATATATGGAGTGGTTCATGATCACTGAAACCGTGTGTGTGTGTGTGTGTGCGCGCGCGCACACACACTGCACGCGCACATGCGTGCGCACACACACTTGTGTGGCCACTGTGTGTGGCTGAATACAAGCAGGAAAGTAGCTGAGGGATGTTAGAGAGATCACTGGTGAACAGAAAATAAATGGGTGACAAATGATAAGAGTGGCTGGTAGGGTCAGAATCAATGAAGGCTAGGGAATAAGTCTATCTTTTGTTGTCTTGTTTCATATCCACACCTGGAACAGTGACTAGAGAGTAGATTCTCCATAAATATGTATTTAAAGATTGATAAAAAATCAACATGAAGGTCACTACATCAGACAAATTCCATAAATATTGCTATTTCTGCACTGTATGGAATGAGACTGCACTTATGATACTTTGTTTTATTTTAATTTTGTTTAGCTTTTAATAATATATGAGTAACTAATTCTCTGTATGTACCTTAGCCCTTCCTCTCTCTTCAAGTAATCAAACTCAAGCACCCTTCTGGTTCTGAGTAATGCAGAGCACAGAAACTAACACACAAGGTGCACTTGGTGAATGAGACAGTGAAAAGTACACAAACAAACACAATCAAGAACATGAGTGATGAAACATTAAAATACCACTCATTATTTGAAAACAAGTATTTCCTCATTTTCTATTAGGCAATGGCAAAAGGACTACAAATTGACTAGGAAGTAAAATGATAGGAATCATCACTTACCCATGATCATGACCATTTATTTACAAAAGGCTTTTCAGAAAGTCAGTATTCCAATTTACTAAGATCGCAGACTTCAGAGCCACACTACATGGAGTCATAATCCAGCGTCAAAGTTTACTGCTGTGTACTATGAGGCAATTTATTAACCTCTTATGTGCTTCCATTTCTCTTGTGAACAATAGGGATTATAACACAACCCTCTTAGGGTTGTAGTGAGGATTAATTATCATTATGCAAGATTTATATTTAGCCAAGTAAATAAATACTTGATCATACTACATACAATATAAAGGAATTTATGTCCAAAAATGTCAAGGTATAGAGTTCTACTTCTGGAGCTATTAATCATCAAGTGGCAAGTGATAAACATTATATCTTGAAATGAATTAACAGAAAAATATGAAGTTAATTATGGATCACCATTTCTGTGAACTTTTACAAAATTGTTTTTATTTTTAGAAACATTTTTAGAAACACTGAGATTCTTACCTAACTAAACTTCCCCACACTTAACTTCAGTAATAATAAGCACTGATATAGAAAATAACATAGTATTTGATAATTTTGGAATGAAAGTAAAAATGCAAAAGAAACAACTATAATTAACTTCTATTGTCATTAATTTTAGGTTTTTCAAATTGTTAATGTGATGAATTTTTTTCATCTCACATCCAACTGTCTATAAAAACTCATAATTTCAAAAGTGTGTTTATTCATTCATTAATTCAGTAGATGTGTACAGAAATCTTATCATGTGTCTGATACACAGAGACATTTTGTTAGCATTTGTTAATACGCTTTGCAAAACTTTTTATCAGCTCTGTCAGACAATAATAAAATGAGAATATATGTTGTCATGTAGTTTACTGTTTATGATAAAGGTAGTTTGGTGATGTATAAAATCAGGTCATCACAGAGGTAACTTCATTTGACTGTATCAATTAAGTAATGATCACTGAAATAACTAGATAGAATACCTATATCTATATGTAAATTTATTTTTATTTTATATAAATATGCACACACATATGTGTGTGTTATTTTTCTTTGAAACCAAATAATAAATTTTTATAAAAATTTGATGAAAAATGTACAGATTTTATTGAAGAAACCTTTGCTAAAATGTGGGCAACGGTGTTCTGATTAGAATATTGAAATAAGAGCTTCCTTCTACCTGTTTAAAAAAAAAAAAATCATTCCTACCTCTCAGCAAGGAAGCCAATGATCAAGTAGTTTCAAACAATTAAGAAGAATTAACACTAATCCTCAGACTCTTCTAAAAAAATTGAAAAGGAGAGAACACTTCCTAACTCATCTTCTGAGATCAGCATTACCCTCATACCAAAGCCAGATAAAGGCACAAAAGTAGAAAACATTGATATAGAAAATAACATAGTATTTGATAATTTTGGAATGAAAGTAAAAATGCAAAAGAAACCCTGATTAACATAGATGTGAAAGTCCTCAACAAATACTAACAAGCCAAATTTAACAGAGTATTAAAAAGATCACACACCATAATCCAGTGGAATTTATTCCTGGAAGGCAAGGATAGCTCAACATACACAAATGAATATGACGGCCATATTAACAGAATAAAGAGTAGAAATAACGTGTTCATCCCATGTTTGACAGAACTAGCATTTGACAAAACAAAAATTCAACAAACTGGGCGCCTGGGTGGTTCAGTGGGTTAAAGCCTCTGCCTTCGGCTCAGGTCATGATCCCAGAGTCCTGGGATCAAGCCCCGCATCGGGGCTCCTCTCTCTCTGCCTCGTTGTGATTTCTCTCTGTCAAATAAATAAAATATTTAAAAAAAAAATTCAACAAACTTACATGATAAAAACTTCCAACAAACTATGTATAAAAGTAAAGTACCTCAATATGATAAAGGCCACACATGACAAGCCCACAGCTAACATCACACTCAACGGTGAAAAAATGGAAAGCTTTTCCTCTAAGATCAAGAACAAGGCAAAGCTGCTCACTTTCTCCACTGCTATTCATCATAATAAAGAAATTCCTAGCCAGAATAATTAGGCAAACAAACAAATTAAAAATAAAAATAAAAGACATATAAATTGGAAAGGAGGAAATAAAATTACCTTTGCAGATGAAATAACATATATGTAGAAAACCCTAAATACTACATATACACAAAAAAGTTACCTAACAAATGAATTCATTAAAGTTGCAGAATATAAAATCAACATACAAAAATCAGTTGCATTTTTATAACAAACTAATATACAACAAACTATATACAATAAAATGCCCCCAAAGAAAATTAAGTACACAGTCCCATTAACAATAGTAACAGAAACAATTAAGTATTTAGGAATAAACTTAATCAAGGAGTTAAAAGACCTGTAAAATAAAAACTATAAAATACTGATGAAAGAAATTAAAGAGAGGCACCTGGGTGGTTCAATGGCCTTTGGCTGAGCCTTTGGCTCAGGTCATGGTCTCGGGGTTCTGGAATCGAGCCCTGCATCAGGCTCTCTGCTTGGCAGGGAGCCTGCTTCCCCCCATTCCCCTATCTGCCTCTCTGCCTACTTGTGATCTCTGTCAAATAAATAAATAAAATCTTCAAGAAAAAAGAAACTAAAGATATGAACATATGGAAAGACATCTATATTCATGTACTAGAATTAATATGGTTAAAATGTCATATTATCCAAAGCAATCTATAGATTCAATGCTATCCCCATCAAAATTCCAGTAGCATTTCTCACAGAAATAGAAAAAATAATCCCCAAATCCATATATAACCACAAAAGACCCAAAATAACCACAAAAATCTTTAGAAAGCAAAGTGAAGCTGGGGTATTACACTTTCTGACTTGAAAATATATTATAGAGCTAAAGTAATCAAAACAATATGGTACTGGCATATAGCCAGACATATAAGACCAATGGAACTGAAGAGAGTCCAGAAATAAACCCATGCATACATGGTTAGCGGATCTTCAACAAGGGAGCCAAGAATATACAGAAGTTAAATGATAGTCTCCTCGACAAATGGTGTTGGGGAAACTGAATATCCACAAGCAAAACAATGAAATTGGACTTTCATCTTGCACCATACACAGAAATTGACTTAAAATGGATTAAAGACTTAACTGTAAGATCTAAAACTGTAAAAGTCGTAGGAGAAAACAGGAAAAATGCTTCTTAACTTTGGTCTTAGCAGTGCTTTCTTGGATACAGTACTAAAAACACAGGAAATAACAGCAAAAATAAACAAGTGGACTACATCAAACAAGAAAGCTTCTGGACTGCAAAGGAGACAATCAACAAAATGAAAAGGCAACCTGTAGAATGGGAGAAAATATTGGCAAACTCTCTATTTGATAAGAGGTTAATATCCAAAATATATAAGTAACTTCTGCAACTCAATTGACAAAAACAACAAACAAAAACCCCTATTACAAAATAGCAATGGACTAAAGAGACATGTCTTCAAAGAACACAGATAAATGGCCAAAAGTCTTCAAAAAATACAAATAACAAGGATTGGTGGATGTATACTGTTGGTGAGAATGTTAAATGGTGCAGCTGTTATGAAAAACAGCATGGATCATCATCAAGACAACATGGTACTGGCACAAAAACAGACACATAGATCAGTGGAACAGAATAGAGAGCCCAGAAATCGACCCTCAACTCTATGGTCAACTAATCTTCGGCAAAGCAGGAAAGAATGTCCAATGGAAAAAAGACAGCCTCTTCAATAAATGGTGCTGGGAAAATTGGACAGCCACATGCAGAAAAATGAAATTGGACCACTTCCTTACACCACACACGAAAATAGACTCCAAATGGATGAAGGACCTCAATGTGAGAAAGGAATCCATCAAAATCCTTGAGGAGAATGCAGGCAGCAACCTCTTCGACCTCAGCCATAGCAACATCTTCCTAGGAACATCGGCAAAGGCAAGGGAAGCAAGGGCAAAAATGAACTATTGGGATTTCATCAAGATCAAAAGCTTTTGCACAGCAAAGGAAACAGTTCACAAAACCAAAAGACAACTGACAGAATGGGAGAAGATATTTGCAAACGACATATCAGATAAAGGGCTAGTATCCAAAATCCAAAATCTATAAGGAACTTAGCAAACTCAACACCCAAAGAACAAACAATCCAATCAAGAAATGGGCAGAGGACATGAACAGACATTTCTGTAAAGAAGACATCCAGATGGCCAACAGACACATGAAAAAGTGCTCTACATCACTCGGCATCAGGGAAATACAAATCAAAACCACAATGAGATATCACCTCACACCAGTCAGAATGGCTAAAATTAACAAGTCAGGAAATGACAGATGCTGGCGAGGATGCGGAGAAAGGGGAACCCTCCTCCACTGTTGGTGGGAATGCAAGCTGGTGCAACCACTCTGGAAAACAGCATGGAGGTTCCTCAAAATGTTGAAAATAGAACTACCCTATGACCCAGCAATTGCACTACTGGGTATTTACCCTAAAGATACAGACGTAGTGATCCGAAGGGGCACGTGTACCCGAATGTTTATAGCAGCAATGTCTACAATAGCCAAACTATGGAAAGAACCTAGATGTCCATCAACAGATGAATGGATAAAGAAGAGGTGGTATATATACACAATGGAATACTATGCAGCCATCAAAAGAAATGAAATCTTGCCATTTGCGACGACGTGGATGGAACTAGAACGTATCATGCTTAGTAAAATAAGTCAATCGGAGAAAGACAACTATCATATGATCTCCCTGATATGAGGACATGGAGAAGCAACATGGGGGGGTAGGGGGATAGGAGAAGAATAAATGAAACAAGATGGGATTGGGAGGGAGACAAACCATAAATGACTCTTAATCTCACAAAACAAACTGGGGGTTGCTGGGGGGAGGTGGGATTGGGAGAGGGGGACGGGGCTATGGACATTGGGGAGGGGAGGCGAACCATAAGAGACTATGGACTCTGAAAAACAACCTGAGGGTTTTGAAGGGTCAGGGGTGGGAGGTTGGGGGAACAGGTGGTGGGTAATAGGGAGGGCACGTTTTGCATGGAGCACTGGGTGTTGTTCAAAAACAATGAATACTGTTATGCTGAAAAAAATAAATAAAATGGGGAAAAAAAAAAAGAAAAACAGCATGGAGGTCCCTCCAAAATCAAAATAGAAATATCATAGGATCCAGCAATCCCACTTCTACGTATACATCCCTTTCAAAACAAAATCAAGATCTCAAAGTGATATCTGCACTCTCATGTTCATTACATCATTATTCACAATAATAGCCAAGATATGGAAACAACAGAAGTGTGCCTTGATGGATACATGGATAAAGAAATTGTACTATAAATAAACAATGGAATAATATTCAAACTTAAAAAAAGGGAACTCCTGCCACATGTGACAATATGGACAAACATGGAGGACATCATAATAAGTGAAACACATCAGTCACAGAAGAACAAATACTACATGATTCCACTTACATGAAAGTCAATGTCAAAGAAGCAGGAAGTAGATGGGTGGTTGCCAGGGTCTGGGGTTGGGGAAATAGGGCCTTGTTTTTCATTGGTTATAAAGTTTCAGCTACACAAAATGAGTAAGTTCAACAATTAAGACAGTCATGTTGCCACTGAGGGAGAATTAGGAAAGTTATAGATACATAAACCGACATACCTTCCTGCTGGAAAGAACAACATGGTGGGAAATAAGGAGTCAAAGTGGCTAAACATTGCAAGACCATACATTCCCTGACAATTCTGAATGAAATGAAAATAGCTTTGGATTTTAAAATTTGTATAACTTGCAAAAATTATATTAGTTTATTTTTCTTATTAGCTTTTTTAATAGGATTTGCATCTTGTGGGTAAACATTCATTTGTCTGATTCATAAAAATATGTCCTTTAATGCTGCCATTTTATTACCAATAGAAGATATAATCTAAATAATTATGAAAAGCAATAGAAAAATATGTTCCAGGTACACATTTTATTCAATATTGACAATGTTTTAGTATCTCATTATATTGTAAATTGAGGACACTCTGGTTTAATTCCAAGAAAATGTACTGACAACAAAGGAAATGGTTTTAAATTATATAACTCATCAATTTAGTGATTTTCAAAGGGGGAAGAACCTGTCAGAATGACTTGGGACTTTCTCACTGCCCTTTCCCCATTTGCATCACTTCTATTTTTGATGGAGAAGTGTTGTATTCTTCAGGTGTTTGGCAGTAGGATTTTTTAAGAAGGAAAAATCACTTCCTAAATGAATAGGATTCTGAAAAACAATTACATCGCTAATTCTGAGTTGAATGTTCTAAACATACATGACCTTTTTGTTCATTTTAAATTATGCAAGCCTTATATGACTTGCAGGTACTATATCTCATTCATTTATTCATTCATTTTTCTTAAATATATATTGTCGGCATGTGCTAGATGATGGGTATATGTACAGCCATAGTGGTGAGGGGAAAGACATAATCATTCAATATTATCTCATATTTTCCAATACTACTTGTATTTGAAATATTTCTTACTAATGTAAAAAAGAAATAATCAGGGGCACCTGGGTGGCTCAGTGGGTTAAAGCCTCTGCCTTCGGCTCAGGGTTCTGGGATCGAGCCCTGCATCGGGCTCTCTGCTCAGCAGGGAGCTTGCTTTCCCCCTTCTCTCTGCCTGCCTCTCTCCCTACTTGTGATCTCTGTCAAAAAAATAAATAAAATCTTTAAAAAAAAAAGAGGAAATAATCACAAAACTATAAGAAGCACTGTCAAAATGTATCTGTAATGAACTACATAGGGGCACAAAAACTGTTAATTGCTCTGGGATATGAATTAGAAACTCAGAACATAGAATTTACAAATGCATGGGGCACAAGCCTTTGTAATCAGATATCCACATATTTCATAATGAAAGAAGCAAAGCAAAAATATTTTAGAGTTTTATTATAGTTGATACTCCTTAATAATATTCTATTTATAACCAAACTATATAGATTCAAATACCTTTCCCCAAATGACTTCTCACCCTTCTCATGAGAACACCCAAATTATACAGACAAGAATACTGTTGAAAAGAGGCCTGTTGATCTCCACAGTTTAGAGGGAAGAAATGTGTGTGTGTGTGTGTGTGTGTGTGTGTGTATTTTAAATCTCTTTATGCTTCTCTGCTCCCCCACAATCCCTGAACCAATACCATTTTTTTTTCTGATTTCTTTAAATTTCCTTTCCCTTAGAAAATTTCTAGGGAAGACTTGATCTTGGTCCTTCATTCAAATCTAGATATGCAGCTCAACCCCAGGGCTTGTATTGTCCTTCTATAATCTGCATAGACTTTGCTACAAAAAGAACTCTTGATAAAAGCATGTCAGAGTCATGCAGGTGTCAGTTTTAACAAAAAACTGTATGGAAGACATTGGGATTCACAACGGTGAATCTATGGTTTCATAAAGAGTGATTTAAAAATGCCTACATGGTCCACAGAAAAAGTGAAAAAGAAAAAAAAAACTTCCTGAGAAATAACTATGCTAAGAACTTTAAATATCCAGGATAAGATAATACTAACACATCTCAAGTATTCTGAATAGTAAGTAGAAACACATGCTCAAAGACAGCATTCTCAGAGCCAACTACTTAAAATTTATATGGTGTGTGTTCTTCTGCCTTCATTAAGGTATGCCCATGTAGTTTTATTTTTATTCCAGGTGCATTAATCATGGGAGTTCATTTCAAGTGAATCGAGTTGTTGAACAGCATTTTTCTTAGCTGTGAACACTATACATGATAGAAAATACAGTTTGCGAGGTGGTGTGAAGCGGAGAGTTTTGTTTGGGGCACTGAAGCAGCCATGTGCAAACTTTAAGTTGACAGGTGAGTATGCATGCATGTGCTATGCTTTTCTATAATATATGTGGGTTTTTTGGTTTGTTTTGTGTTCTTTTTTTTGCCTGCTTTATGAAGTGGGGTATGTTGGTGTTAAGTCTCGATGGGCAAGGGTGGTAAAAATTTAATTCTTGCCTCTCCATAGGTAAGTGGGCATTTTGTTTTTTTCTCTGTGTGATCTTCAGTCTTTATTCACCATCTTCATTATTCTCCTTTTTTTCCTTACTCAAAATTTTCATAAAACAACACTGCTAAAATACCATTTACTTCTTCTTTTAAAGAATTTTTTCCTTGATGATTGTCACTCCAGTTAGAGCTTCCTTTTACTAATTCCACCCACTTTTTATGCCTAATTTTATTTTCTACTCAACTATGAAGAACTTTATCTGCTATGACATGTATTATCATTCCAGAATTGAATGACTTTCATCTTTCTCTGATAGTTTAAGGATTTTACTGTTCAGAATACTTATATGTATGTATGTTAGATGCTATGTGATTCCTGGCATTTCTTTTTTCTATTGGTTGCGGTGGGAGGGAGCCGGATGAAATGTCTACACAAAACTGTATTTTAATTCATGGCAAAGCAAATTTTTTCACTGTGTCTATCTGTAAAGCTTTTTCAATTTTTCATTTTAACACTAGTGGGTAGGTGCCATAAGTACACACAGGACATGTCATTTGTGTGCATTCACGTAATTCAGAGACTACATTTGTAAGTAGAATCTATAGTGGAATTCTGAGAAAAATGGAATTTCCTACTATATAATCATGTGCAATTTCTTTCAAGTCCACAGGGATTTACTCTCTCTTCATTGACCAATACTACTAATTAATGCATTTTGGTTATGGCTAACTTAGTTAATCTCTCTTACCATTAGAAACAGCACAATGGGTGTGTGTATGTATGCATATTTGTGTGTGTGTGTGCATGTTTATGTTTGTATGCATAAGGCACAAGCCATATTTAGGAAATAAAAACCTCATTTTAAAAGTGTACATTCAGACACATATGGATTTTTCAAAAATAATCTTCATTGACATATTTCCTGAAGGATTTGTGAAATTTTCTAAGGCAAATACAGAAAGTGCTTAAAATCATCTAACATTCTATGCCATATGCTATTTACATAATAAATTTAAATAAATGTTCAGAAATAATATATTTTAACATATAATCTTGCTCAGAAAAATTGAGACAGAAAACAATTAACCTTACCTACAAAGTTTGTACTTTTAGATCTACCAATTACTAATATCCTTATATAATATCTGCAAGACCAGTTTATAACTTGAGTGTTACACTTACATTCAAAAAAGCCTGTCACACATCTTTGTGTTTTTGTCTTCATATATTACTACTCTGAACTCTCTCATAATTTATATAGTAGGAATTCATTTTTATGGACCTTAATATCCCAAAGCTGTGTCTCAGAGAAGATTTTGCAAATTTCCTCTTCCATTCATTTATGATTCTTCAATATTAATTTGAATTACCACCAATCCTGACACCTGTCATGAAGCACAAGCCTTTCAAGCTACGAAAGTACTAGGCATTTGTAAGTGACACACATTGACTTGAGAAGAAAAGCCATTCATTGCTTCATTTAAAAAGAATGTATAATAAAGAAGGATATCTAACTGAGAGTTCCTCTCAAGGGTGTGATGCTTAAGAGACTGTGATACGAAATTTGCTTCTACAATGAATGAATATAACTACTGCAAAAATGAAATAAAATAAATTTGAGAATGATCATATTTCCAGTAATTATTTGACAGATTTCAAACAAAACTAAGTAAGTTTACTGGGCACCTTAGCAAGTGTCAAAGACAATATATGAAATTTTACTATGTGTATTTCAAATCTTACATTTTTGAATAGAGATATTTTTGGTGCTGTCTGGCTAGCAGTTACTTTGTAAAGTGAATGGTTCTATAACACGGTTGATTAGAATTTGTGGAAAAGCCTGGAATTCTACAGCCACAATTGGCTAGAAAACCACAGAACGTTAAGATTGATGATGATTTTTAGTTCTTTAAAATATGCACATTCACATTACTGTCTACACTATAAAATGAGATTATAAAAGTTGTATAAAGCCCCAAATGGCAATTTTTTTTATTTTTTTTTAAGATTTTATTTATTTATTTGACAGAGAGAAATCACAAGAGAGGCAGGCAGAGAGAGAGGAAGGGAAGCAGGCTCTCCGCTGAGCAGAGAGCCCGATGTGGGACTCGATCCCAGGACCCTGAGATCATGACCCGAGCCGAAGGCAGTGGCTTAACCCACTGAGCCACACAGGCGCCCCCAAATGGCAATTTTTATTCATATAATTTTTGCAATGTCACTCTATAAGCCGAACAACAAAAATCTAACAGTACAAAGCTTACATAATCACCTCTGTCATGATTCACTTGCCCTTTTTCACTTGGTTTATTTTTTGGTCCATCAATAAGTCCTCTGACTCTCAGCAAGTGTTATTTAAAAAAAAAAAAAAGAATTTAAAAAATGAAAAAGAAACCAACAAAAACCAGCCAATTAAACAAACATCTCCTTCATAAAATACAAATTCAGATAATTTGTTAAAATAAAAGCGAACACACACACACATACACACACAAGTGAAGAATAATGATCAAAGATCAGTACCATGGCTCTCTCACCATTTATTCTTTAGTGAATCTTTTTTTTTTTAAAGATTTTATTTATTTATTTGACAGACAGAGATCACAAGTAGGCACAGAGGCAGGCAGAAAGAGAGGAGGAAGCAGGCTCCCTGCCAAGTAGAGAGCCCAATACGGGGCTTGATCCAAAGACCCTGGGATCATGACCTAGGGCAAAGGCAGAGGCTTTAACCTACTGAGACACCCAGGCGCCCCTCTTTAGTAAATCTTTAGTGAATAAACACTTGCTTCTGATGGTATATATTGATTCATTTATTCATTTTTATTTAATAAATACTTATTTAATATGTGCTGTGTTAGGTATTATGTTAGCCAGTGGAGACATACTGCTTAAAAGAGGGAAAAAAAATTTACCCCTGTAGGAGTTTAGAACTGAAAAGGATGCTGGAGAGAAAAATTGGAAATGAAAATACAATAATTATAAAATTATATGTACACACACAAACACACATACATATTCACATATGCATGATACTCAATGATAAAATGTTAAAACACTTCACAGTTAATGTTAAACACTTTAAAAGACTAAGGTCACTTACTATCGTTATTACTATGTAAAGTATACTTGAAGTCACTGTCTATGCAATAAGAGAAACAAATGGGAGAAAAAACAGGCATAAAAGAAAAAATAAATGACATTGCCAACATCTCAGAAAATATAAAAAATACTTCTATGACCTCAGAGTTGATTTTTTTAACTATAGTTTTTATTTATTTATTTATTTATTTATTTTTAAACATATAATGTAATATTTGTTTCAGGGGTACAGGTCTGTGATTCATCAGTCTTATATAATAACCAGTGTTCATTACAACACATATCCTCCCCAGTGTCTATCAACCAGTTGTCCCATTGCCCCACCCCCGCTCCAGCAATCCTCAGTTTGTTGATTTCTTTAATAAGATAAAAATCAGGCAAATCATAAAAATCTTATGTTGGTACATATGTCATTATATGATAAAAGGGTCAATTCATTCAGAATATATAATAATCCCCAAGATGTATATACCTAATAAAATAGCCAAACCTTTATGCACAGAAATGGATAGAACCAGAAGACAATTTGTATAGTAATTATCAAAGTAGGAGATGTCAGCATGTTTCTATCAATATTGATAGATCATATTGGCAAACAAGCAGACAAAAACAGTACTGATACAGAAGTTAAAAAAAGTTAAAAATTAACTTATTAACTAATTTTTAAAAAGGCTAAAAATTAACTATCATCTTCAGTGGAAGAAGCCCAACGTTCATGATTTTTCCAAACCAATAACAGGTTTAATAGAGATAGGTGAAATGTATGGAGCTACTCATCCTTCTCAAGCTTATATAAAGCAATGACAAAAATGTCTGCATACTAGAACTTAAGCATAGAAAATATGTAAAGAATGGCCAAAAAATTATATTCTGTGACAATTATCCCATTAATTTTTTCAAAAGATTGTTAAAATAATACATTTGGACATTTCAAAACATATAAACAATGTATAATCTAAGAAGAAATCATAAGGTTTTTTCAAGTTCTTAGAACTGAATAACAAATATAATACATATCAAATATTGAAGAATTCAGTGGAAGCAGTATTTATAGGCACATTCAGAGCTTTTAAAAATATATCAGAAAAGAAGAAAGGCAAAGATAAAAAAGTTAATATTCAGCTTAAGAAATGAGAAAACATAGGAGTATCAACCTGAGGAAACTAGAAAGATGGGAAAAGTGAGGCTATGGAGAAAAAAAATAATGAAACTGACAACAAAGACCCAAGGACAATGCCAATATATAATCTAAAAAATGTATAAACAGCTTTCTAGATGTGTAGACAAAGGTTCCATAGTGTCTGGGATGGATCTGGACCAGGAGAAGCCTAGTGCATGAATTTAGTTGTTTTTAATTTCTGGCAAGAGGTGAGCATGTAAACCTGCCAATGAGTATGGCAATAAAAAGGGACAAGTTTAAGACACAGGAGTAAACATTTGAAGGGATGAGGTGACGTCCCTGAGAACCCAGGAATTATTTTAACCCAAATTCACTGACACTCAAATCAGTACTCAAGTAATTTTTTTTCTGACCTCTGGTTCAGGACTGGCCCATTATCGTCAAAGCCAGTCTTTTCAGAGTATTATATGGAGTTTATTTCTGTAATCAAGGTAATTCAGAAAGCTCTTGTTTCCTTACGGTCACAATGGGACTATTTAAATTTTTACAGCAGAAACATAATAGACATCCTCCTACTAGGAAAGATTCCAGAAATGCTCAACTCAAAAAATTCACCAAATTTGAAATCATTTTGAGCTGGTTCAAACATCAACTGAATGTTAAATACTGTAAACTTCATGGAAAAGTTTACCTCATTCAGAATATGAATGTATATATAGAACTTCATGATGACATCTCAGAGTCATATTCTAACATCCCTAACATCATACATAACTTTAGTATTTTTTACACATGACTCACAGGGCAAATCTGAGCCCTGCTGTTTTGGCAGTTATTAGATGTCCGCAGGTCACTGAGTACATTAATACATTAATAAATTATCCTTCAGAATGAATGTCAGCATGCCATATTTCAACCAGATAGATGAACGATGAGGCTATTATTAGAGGAATGGCTATAAATAACTCTATTGTTTGAATGTAATAATAAATATAAAATGTAATATACACAATGATAAATATTAGAGAATAATTCCGCAACTTTGTCCTGGGCGGGGGGGGGGGGGGATATGGTAGAAAATAAGAATTCTTAAAATGAACTTTATAATTTAAAATTAGATTATCTGATTAATTTTACTTTTTCTCTAATGCTTTAAAACCGTTTCATAATGTACCAGAAATTCACACATCTCAATTATGCCGTGAGTACTTTCTAATTGTTCTAACCTTTTCGTTATTGCTAAAACCACTATGACTCTTATCCCACTAGTGGTTCGAAGAGCATCTCTCTTTAGTAATAAAAAAGCTCGCTGCAAATGTTAGCAGTTAAAGGACACTGAAAAATTAACTATCAACTTCAGTGAAGAAGCCCATCCTTCATGATATTTCCAAATCTTAATATAAAGGAAGAAATGTCATGAGCAGCCCAAATCACATAACCTAGTGGCCTTGTCAATTATCCTAAGAAAAATTAGATCTCCGTTTTGAAGTAATTAACATGTTAGCAAGGATGGTATATTTTTATAGCTGGTCATTTTATCACAATCCACATTCTTCAAATATTATATATTAATTACATTGTGATTCATAAGAGATTTTGGCATTTTCACCTATTGAGATTATTCATTGAAAATACAAAGTTTATTTTAATTGCCCTTTAATATAAAATATTTTAAATATATATTTTTAGGCCAGAAATAATCAATTCCAGTATTTGTAGAGGCATCAGTTTAAGCTTTTGAGCTCTTTACAAGCAAAATGGCATGTTGGGTTAAGACCACGGAACTTGGACAAATACTATAATCTTCAGTTTTGTTACCTGCAAAATGGGGATGACAAATACTTCATAGACACTACATGAGATAATGAAGGTAATGTAACATTGGCACCTGACACACAAAAAATGTTCAATAGTATGTAGCTATTAACATGAAACACCAAACATTAAATTGACAAGGAAGATAGAGAAAAAATGAGGAATCAGGTCTAGATGAAGTGTCACATTTGATTTATCCAGGAAATAAGGAGGCCTGAAGCAAAATTTGGAAGTAGATAAAGCATACTTCTGATACTTCTGCATTTCACATTTAAGGTCTTCTAGTGATTGCAGGTCATTTTGATAACCCCCTGGACACTAAACTAAAACATTCTCAGAACCCCACCCCACCGATTTTAATGGGGACACAGGAACTAACACTTATTTAAAAATATACTCCAGGGGCGCCTGGGTGGCTCAGCGGGTTAAGCCTCTGCCTTCAGCTCAGGTCATGATCTCAGAGTCCTGGGATTGAGCCCCTGCATGGGGCTCTCTGCTCAGCAGGGAGCCTACTTCCTCCTGTCTCTCTACCTGCCTCTCTGCCTACTTGTGATCTCTCTCTCTCTCTGTCAAATAAATAAATAAATAAAAATCTTTAAAAAAAAAAAAAATATATATATATATATACTCCAAATACTTGCTTTGTGCCAAGCTGTAGCTCTAGTTGTCACTGAAACATACATAGTCCTTGAGTCCATGCATCTTATAACTTTAAGTTCTAAATATTTTCTTAGTGCTAGTCATTTAAACATCCTCCCCAGGGGTGCCTGGGTGGCTCAGTGGGTTAAGCCTCTACCTTTGGCTCAGGTCATGGTCTCAGAGAGAGGGTCCGGGATTGAGGCCCTCATCCCAGGACCGAGGCCCTCACTGGGCTCTCTGCTCAGCAGGGAGCCTGCTTCCCCCCTCTCTGTGCCTACCTCTCTGCCTACATGTGATCTCTCTCTCTCTCTCTCACACACACACACACACACACAAATAAATAAAATCTTTAGATAAATAAATAAATAAACATCCTCCCCAAATCAAATCAAGATAACCACATCAAGTAAAGCCAGACTGAAAAAATAAAAGTAAATAAAGCAAAAGAAATAAACAAAAAGCCTTTGCAGAATGCCTAACATATCTAAGCATAAAGATGGTCCTGTCTACAAAGGAATTTCACATACAGGAAAATTATTTTGGCGAAGATCTGCTACACCTACAAGAAGTTAACATAAATCTTCTGGGAGAAAGGTGCTATCTATAGATGTATGTATCAATATGGGAGTGAAAGATTTTAGAAACTTTCGTAGACACTATGCATTCTGTCTCCACCTGTTAAACCATTGTTTTTCTGCTTTCTATGTTATATTATAAACAATACTACAGATCCTATTATAAATCTCCAATTAATATAAAAATCACTCTTTAACAGCACTGTTTTGGGGTTTGAGAGTCAATAAGACTATCTAGTCTCTTTTTTCAAGGTTTCAAAAGAATTACTCAACAATAGGTCTTGAACAAAAAGGCACAAAAAAAGGCATATTTTGGGGAGCAGAAAAAAATCATCATCTCATTTCTTGTAATTAAATTGTTTAACTTTTAAATATATTTTGCTATTATGCAAACTGTTTCCCCTTCTCAACAGTGAAAGACTGACTTTTCTGGATAGAATTATACTGTGTCTATGGCAGATTCTGTACACATGGACGTTTAAATAAATGAAAAAATTGTATTTTTATTGCTGTTTTTTGTCATTGCTTTATTACATAGCCTCTTTTCCTTTTTTTTTTTTCCCAACCAAGACACTATAGTGTTCCTGAGATGGTCTTGCTTTCATCTCATAAATTCTATACAATACAAGGCAGTTAGTAACATTAATAGACTGGAACACATGGAAGAGGATAAAGTTTCACACAAACGAATAAACGCAATGAAAATTTTTCCTTTTTTATTTTGAACATAAAAATTTTGTTCTGCATTGTTGCCTGCTTTTTTTTTTTTTTTTTTTTTTTAATTTTTATTTCTTTGACAGAGAGAAATCACAACTAGGCAGAGAGAGAGGAGGAAGCAGGCTCCCTGCCAAGCAGAGAGCCCCATGCGGGGCTCGATCCCAGGACCCTGGG
This sequence comes from Meles meles, assembly GCF_922984935.1. Classification (NCBI taxonomy): domain Eukaryota; kingdom Metazoa; phylum Chordata; class Mammalia; order Carnivora; family Mustelidae; genus Meles; species Meles meles. The sequence continues at coordinate 156,889,765 of NC_060066.1, read as the reverse complement.
ACCATGACCTGAGCTGAAGGCAGAGGCTTTAACCCACTGAGCCACCCAGGCGCCCCTGTTGCCTGCTTTTTAAAAACTTGATGATAACAAATAAATTATCTATACTTTTGTTTGATGTAAAATGTCCTACACTTTCAGATTACTTGCTGAACTCCAAATAATGCAGAGCTCATGTGTTCTTTTCTTTTTGTTTACATTGAATAGGAGATTAATAGAAAAGCCTCACACTTCCAAAATATAAATATATTTTCATTCAGACATCAAAAGTAAGCATTATGATAAAGATATTTAATGCTAATATTAATCCCATCCAGAATTTCAGCATTCTGATCACTTGCGTTTATGACATTCTGCATGTTGTGACTTTCAAGCATATTTCATATACTCAGGCATATGTGTATGTTTAACCATCATGCCCTTTACACTGACAGCTAGTGCACGGATATAAAAACTGTATTCTTTGTATGAAAAAGATATTTGTTAAATCTGAGCAAAGCTAGGTTAAACATTCGATCTGATGTGAGCCTGGCAGCTGGGCTACCATGATGAAGATACTGACAAAAGGAACTTAGTGGGGCCATAATCACAGCCACTGCTTGCTATGAATCCGAGGCAGCACCCTGTGTTATTAATTGCAAGGACTGCCATTCATCAACACTGACATGCATGCTTTATGATTCCCTTTGAAGACTTTTCCACTCCTTGTTCAAGCCAAGAACAGAAGTCAACCTGACAAAGTTATCACTGCCACATACAGTGCTAACTGCAGAACAAAGCCACACACATGATGCCCCGCTTAAAAGGACAGAAAGTAGCTGCTGTCAGAGTAAACATCTGTCATTATTTGCTTGAGCATATCTCCCACATTTTCACCATAGGACCCACGGAAGCACTAGAAGATAGAGCAAGGGCTCTTCACAGCCAGAGCGTAGGCCTGAAGAGGGGAAAAAAAAAACGTGTGGGGATTAGCCTGGAAAGGGTTAGGAATTCTGGAATATTTCTCCAGTAGCACATTTGAAAAGCTCCACATTAGGGGCAGGCAGTCTTTGCCACCTGAGAGAGTGTGCATGCTGTCATCTGTGAAAGATGGGCACTTAAAAGTTTTTGAAGTGTTGGCTCAGGGTCAAATGACATCCTGAGGAAGTATCTATGATTATAATATTCTGTGATATTGGCAGGATGTAAAAGTCTCTTAAATGATGTAGCATAGGAACAGGATATTCTGAAGAAACTGTTCCCTTTAGCCCAGCTCCCAAATGCTGATATAGATCTTGCCCAGCTGCCCTATGGACAGGCTCAGGCAGCAGGGCCCTCTTTGCTAGTGATGTGGTCGAAAGGGCTAGTGCTGGAGGATAGTTTTATCTTCCTATTTTATGTAGCATTGTGGTCCAGCTCGCCCCACCCACTGAGGTATAGTACACTCAATGATTCCTGCACCTTCTGTTCCCCATTTCCCTCTTTGCCCGTCTGATTCGTTTACTTCCAAAATTTTGGAAATAATTTTAAATTGGAGAGAATTGAAAGAAAGCTGTTTATACAGAAATAAAAATGAAGTCCTTTTTCTAGGTCACCACATTCCAGATCGGAAGACCATTCATGCAATAGACGGAGCTATCATGAAAATGAATAATAAAAACTTACAATCTACAGTATACATCAGTTGATCAAGTTTCCCAAGGTCATTACTTTAGGTGAGTTTTAAAATATGATGACCAGCATTGAAATGAGGTATTTCTGGGTGTTTTAAAATCACAAATACTCTGTGGCATGAATTTAGTCTAAGAACTGAGTCGATAAAGATGAGACCTAAGAGGATCTAATTCAACATGTTAAACTGAACCTGAAATGAAATCAAACACAGGTGTAAGGTTCTTATGAGGCTGGGTAACACATCTGCTGAGGCTGCAGGTGGCGAGTACTTTGCCTAGATAATGTGACATTAGTATAATAGATCCTAAATGTCTACGAAAGTTTCAACGTGAGCATTTTCTTCCGTGCTTGTAGGTATCCACTGCCATCGCGATTTTGAGACTTTGGTCTAAAAATCTACTCGAGTTATATTCTCATCTGTAAACTTTTATTTCTGGCAGAGGATCAGAGAATGTAAGATGAGGTAGGGTATTTCCGACAGCCTTCTTACTTTTCTATAACCTCTATCCTTCATAAGAAACTCTTATCTCTAAGAAAACGATAGGCCAAACCATACAGGTCTTGGTTGATTAAACACAGCACCTTAAATATCACTCAGAGGTAAAAGAGGCACTGCAGAGCACAGGTGCAATATTGGGTTCACATTCGTAAAGTAAATGGGTCACTGCGTTCTGCACAACACAAAACCTCCCCATGGTCTTCAAGGACAACTCCAAGTATAAAGTATTACAGGACTGCAGTAAGAAGGGCAATTGCTGGCTAGCTCCAAACATTAAACACTGCAAGAGGTGTCACATACCTATTCCCCACAATTCAAATATTTGGTCTCAATGAATTTAAAGAACATGGAAGAATGCAGAGTTTTGCTTAGGCAGTGTGTATTTCAATTTTCATTGTGTCTGATGCTGCATAATTTATTTGAATATATTTTGATACAAGATGCTGTGGTTATTTTCCAAAAAACTTTAAAATATTGGGGGTGGGGGAAGTGTTGAGTCACTGTATTGCACACCTGAAATTAATATTACCCTGTATGTTGACTAACTGGAATTTAAATAAAAGCTTAAAAATATTTGGAGGGGACATGATTACTCCTATCTAAATGAGATACTGACAGAAAGACACAGATGGGCAAATGCACAAATTTTATGGATGGAATAGTATTTTAGACTTTACATTTTATGTTTTTGAATTAACATAGCTTTTGAATAGGAACAAATAAATTCACAAACTATACATATTATAAACCAACCTAAAATTAAGGTGCATTGTAACTTCCAAAAGCATTTCCTGCTTCTTTGACACTAAGATAAAGTGTAACCATGGTTAAACTAAGTAGATTTTATACAATTTGTTCACTTAACATGTCTTTTGGAAAACTTCACATTTTTTATAACTATTCATTTCTGAATGAATAATCAAAGGTTCTGTGATCAATGTCTCACTTTCCTCCAAAAGATAAGATGGATTTTCAGAAGCTGGCTTAGCTCATTATGCAGTTGTACCGAGTGTGAAACTATCAAGGTTTCATTCCTTTTTCCAACTCAAACAGCTGCTACCATCTCAGAAGAAGCAGGTGTTGATGCGTGAACAATATTAGCACTAAAAAGAACAGACCGTTTGGTGATGACTTTTCTCACCGGAATATTATATCAAAATACTTTTAAATTCCCTAAAGTGCCCAGGTGGGAAGGCAAATTAAACTTTAAAAAGTCTAAAAATATTTCAATAGTTTCATTAGTTCTCCTTCCCCTTGCAAATCCAATATGCAATTATAAGAATTATAACGTTAAAAAGGATATTACATTCAGGGAGTTTTGTTGTTTATAGGATCTATACGAAAATATTTTTAAATTAAAAAATGTGTATTTTAATAGAAGACATGCCAGAAAAGCAGCAGAAAAAAATCAAATAGTCCAAGGGTTAAAATCCAAATTTGGAACTTTAAAACAAAACCAAATTCCCAAAATATATACATAGATTCTATCTTGAGACTATCATGTCACTGAAAATACTAACAAAGATTTTATTTTTGTGTTTTTTGTGTTTTCTTCCCCCCCCAGAAAGTCCATTAGAAAGCCTTTTATATAAATGGGGTTTTCTCACAATGTTAAAAAAAAATGCCATTATGTAATAAAGCATTCCTTTTGAGGCTAGAATTTACAATTACATGAAGATAGGAGAATATCACTTAAAAATGTGCAAGCAGGTTCTCCCTTTGAAGGCTAAGACTTGGAGTTTTGTTGTTGTTGTCGGTCTTCTGGTTCTTAGGAAAAACAAAAACAAAAACGCCAAGGTGAAACTATTATTTAAGTAGTCCCATGGCAATAATCTATCCACGTTTCATGGCAGACTGAATTCTGTGAAAGAAATAGAGAAGTGCTGTTTAGTAATGTTCAATTAACGTGGATACATTCATTACATGTTTACTGAGTTATAAGTTGTTTCTCTGAACACTTCTTTCAGGAACTCCAGAACTTGGATAGAAAAAATTACTGCCAGAGGGAATCTGTAGCTCTGAGAGTTTCTTCACCATAATCTGGGACAGATTTTGAAAAGAGATGGACGTGGATAGCACAAAGGTCCCTGCTTTGGAAGGAGGCCATTCCTGGAGCAGCAAAGAAGATACCAGGTGATGGCCCTCAGACAGGCTGAACCTCTCCAACAACATCCTTTGTGGAAGTCTGGGTCTGGAATCTTAACTATGTGATGGCTCAGAGTATTTCAAGGGTTAGAAGCAAACTGGTCCTTATCCCCAAATTAGTGGATCTCAACTGGGGGTTTTGCCCCCAGTAGGCATTTGGCAGTATCTGAAGACATTTTTGATTGCCACGACTTGGAAGTCACTAAGCTAGGGATGCTGCTGAATGTCCTGCAATGCATAGGACAACCATCTGTTAAAAGAGTATCTAGTCCACAATATCAATGCTGTAGCTGTTTTGTCACCAAACCCCTAGATGCAGGACAGGCATTATGTCTCTCTGTTTTGTACTTACCCTGCATGATCCATTAAAATTCATTCACCCAGTATTAAAAGTTACAACTTAGGTTTAGTCGTGCTGTCAGAAATTATGGAAAATGTAGTAACTATAACCAGCTTTAGATAATTGGTTAAATTAAATGAGATATTAATTGAGTACACAAGAAGATGTAGAGAGGCAAAGGAAAGGCACTGGTTCAATGTCCCAAGTATAGAGAGACAGTCATCAGTGGAAACTGCTGTATCCAGCAATGACATCCAATGTGACATGGGCAGCAAAAACAGCAGTATGGCCAAGAAAATGAGAAGCCAGAGTAGAAGAACACAAGAAATTTTTTTCTTAGAAACAGAGGGAACAAGCTCTAGGACATGACAGAAATTACCAGGACCAAATTAATTAGACCAATGGAGGCTTGAAAACAAATGATTTGGGCGCTAACAGTCATCATGATCTCACTGTGTGACCTCATATAGACTGCAAAAACTAGAACATGTAAGTGAGCCTTCATTCAATACTAAATACTTATAAATCTACATCTATAACTTAATAAGCAATGCCTGAACCCTAGAAATACAGCAGTTTAAAACAGAAAGGCCCCTGCTCTTTTGAAGGGAACATTAAAAAGCAATTGCAATAATGTACACATACATACCGAATTAAAAGATCACCAATGAAAATTCATATTTTTTGAGAGAGGTGTAGTTTTCTGATAAAACAGGAATGCCACAGTTTAGACAACTTTCCAGGAATGTTATAGATTGCTGATGTGCAAAAAATACAGGTTTATATTATCTCTCATTTATTTTGCATTCATGAAATAAAACCACATAATAAAATTTTATAAAAGCCAGTTTTTTCTTGGAAAAAGGATCAGAAAAATATTGTGAGATACAACAGAAATGTCTAATGCACTTATTCATCACTATTCTGTAATGGTGCTATCGTGAATTTTTTTTAAGTATTTTATTTATTTGACAGACAGAGATCACAAGTAGGCAGAGAGGCAGGCGGAGAGAGAGGAGGAAGCAGGCTCCCTGCAGAACAGAGAGCCCGATGCGGGGCTCGATCCCAGGAGCCAGGGATCATGACCTGAGCCGAAGGCAAAGGATTTAACCCACTGAACCACCCAGACGTCCCTGCCATCGTGAATTTAAGCATGCTATTTAGTTTTCCAGATTATGTTTCTTTTACAATAAGCATATGAGGATGATTACACATATTGAGTAATCATTAAATTGTCACTTAATCCTTGTAACAGACACTATTTTGTCCCTGCTTTACACACAAGAAAACACAGTATATTGGACCTGCCTAAAATCATTTTTGGTAAGCAATGAGGCCCAGACCCTAATCTAGCCTCCACAGTCTATACTGCTAATCTGACATGACTTTAAGCATTAGCAGTGAAGCTGTTGGTTAGTAATTGTATACTTTAAAAGAATTCTTGTTGCTATTTTATGCTTGTTTTTCTTTTGCTTGCTTGCTTTCTGCCATGCCCTACACCATAAGCACACAAATATGATTAGAAAGGATTAGCTACTGAAAATATGCAAGCTAGAATTCTGCAGAACACATAAACCAAACTGAGAATGTTATTTTAGAACAGTTTAGTTGCTAACTAGGCTTGGAGTGGAGGTAGTCCTCTTTATCGGATTTATTGAATTATCAGAAGGTGCTACTCTATAAAAGCTAAGTCGAAACTTCTAAACATGAATTTTGTCCTTCTCTTAAACAATGTCAAGGCAAATTACACACTACACTCCTTGGGTCAAATATGCACATTTATGTGCTTTTCCTTTTTTTCTTATTTTTTAATTCTTAACCTAAGAAAGAAAAACTATAGTGTGTTATTTGATTATTGCAACCTGGGTCATATTTTCTACCAAGAAATGAAAAAGAAACAATTACAAAAACAAAATAAAAGCAGCACTGTAAAGAGTCAACATTTTCTTGTAACATGGGTTTATGCCTGATATTCAGAGATACCACAGGAGTAAATACTCCCAGAAGACAAGTAGTATAAAAATAATTCTACATACATACATGCCCAGACAAGCATTTTTTTAAATCTTAAGTAAAAAGAATATGATTTAAAATCAGACACCACAGGGTGGATGTGAAGGTGGCTTTCATCAGGTATAGCAGGTGTGCAGCCCCAGAAGTGAGCGTCCCCGGAGCTTTGCTTGGAGCCTATAATGTCCTTCAAACTAAAGCTTACCTTGCGTTAACTGCTGCTCTGAGATCCTAAATAACCATTTAGAGGACCTAATGCATTTCTAAAAGAATGAAGCTTACATTCAGAATGTAACCAGTTGATTTGAAAACTTGTGGGGTACTGGAGGCAAGTAATATCCTTGCATGGTCTAAGGCCAGGTATTGTTACCTGTTTATCATCCCTACTTGTCTCCACCTGCGGGATTCACCCTTGAGATGAATCAAGTGCTGTGTCATTAGCATCTGTCAACAGCTCTGATATTTCCCCAATACTCTACTTGCTACTTTGTGTCTGCACTTCAAATTATATCTAATCTTTTTTTGGGGGGAGGGGTTCCAAATATCTATCATTTTACTCATACAAATACCTTAAGATCCATCTGAAAGTCTGATGACATTTGGGCTATTTAAATATTTTCTTTGTCTTTAGAATTTACAATTTTTCTATAAACTACCTAATGCTTATAATCTTATACACCATAAGGGTCTCAAATATTTACATTTATGGGTCACTGTTGTTTTACTATTTCTCCCTTGTTTTCATATCTATCTGTCATATCTATCTATCTATATCTATAGATATATCTATATCTATATATAGATATATATAGATATAGATAGATATATAGATGATATATAGATATAGATAGATAGATTTTTTTTAAACCAGTATAGAAAGAAATCAAGGTAGAGAAAACCAAATAAAGTACATCGATTGGGATTTTTAAACTCATGTAGTGGTTAGACTAATGTGTATAACACCCAATATTCTGACAGGAAACAGAAAAGTTTTTTTTAAATGTTATATATTTATGCTAAATGTCACTGTAAAAAAATTCCCAACCAAAAGTAAATGAGACATTTTTCTCTCTGTTCTTACAAACACCCTTTAAAATGTTGACTCTCGGACCTTTTTTAAGTTAACTAATATGACCATTCCCTTGCCCATAAGATAACTGGTGTATACAGTATGAGCCTTGACATAGTTTATGATATTAGGTTTTTTATTGTTGGTATTATATTAAACAAATATGATTTATCAGAACAAGATCCACTGGAAAACTATCATTAACAGCTAAAAATGCTGGAAACAGAAGTACAAAACGTCAACAATGGTTTTCTCCAACTGATTTATAGATTATTGCATTAGAAGTTGTAATTTCACCTCCATCAGAAAGGATGAATACCCAACTTTTGTATCAACATGGATGGATCTGTATGAGATTATGCTGAGTGAAATAAGTCAAGTAGAGAAAAATCAATTATCATATGGTTTCAATTACTTGTGCAGTGTAAGAAATAACATGTAGGACATTAGGACAAGGAAAGGAAATGTGAATTGGGGGAAATCAGAGGGGGAGATGAACCATGAGACACTGAGGACTCAGAAACAATCTGAGGGTTTTGGAAGGGAGGTGGGTAGGAGAATGGGTGAGCCTGGTGGTGGGTATTTAGGAGGGCACATATTACATGGAGCACTGGGTGTGATGCATAAACAATGAATCTTGGAATACTGAAAAAATAAAATTAAATTAAAGAAGTTGTAATTAGAAAGGTCACTCATGTTCAGGAAATACTCTTGTGGTGAAACATATTTTGATATACAGAAGATATATTGTTTTGGTACGGAAACAGTGGGTCAAAACAACATATTAAATAAATATGTTAATATTAATAAAATATGAGTTCAAAAAGACATGGGAGGAAGGGAGGATATACACATATTTCCTTGAGTCCTTCTGAATCAGTGATTCTAATATAGCTACCCCTCCAGGTTCCCCAGGTCATGCATGCAATAGCACACCCAGGGAATTCTGGGGAGGACAAAGCATTACCAGCTTCTTTTAGGGGCATTCTATCTATACCTGAATCATGACATGGAGCTTTCCTTTCTCGGCTTTCTTTCTTTCATTACTACACTCTTCTCTAGTTAATTCTCCTATTCCTTTCATTCTCTGCCTCTTCTTGAAAGCCTACACTAGATTTTGCAGCAAGGCATGATTTCCATCCTTGGTGTAAACAGTTGTAAAATAGGCAATGGCACTATGGTTTTCCAATAAAACATCTTTCTTGATTTTAGAAGTATCCTCTCCACTATTCTCAAATTTTAGGTGCACTAGTTTGTGAGATGGATAGCAAGAAGGAAAGGTGGACCGCGGATAATTTCTAAATATCTACCTCCCCTTCTAAGTATCCTGCCGACTTTTGATCATGTATAAGTTGGGGCATGGTATTTTGTTTGGTTAACTCTATTATTAAGAACTGTTTTGATTTCTGGAGTCAAAAATTCAACTTGAACTACCTTAAACTAAAGGGTTTACATAATTAGGAAGGGCAATGGTATAGGTAGTGTTGACTAAATTAGAGACCAGGAACTTTTTTCTCTGTTTTCTCTTCAATTCGCTATGTTCCTTGTTCTCTTAACAAGAAATCTCAGAATAGAGATTTCACTTCAACTTTGGAGTCAAGGAAGCCTTGGACTAACATCTTAAATTCTATCACTAAAAGGAAAAGGACTTAAGCTGTCAAGAATCGGGTTAAAAAGATAAAATCCCAGATAACAACTGAATATTCTGGTTCAAAGAATTGTCCCCTGAATTAATCTTTATGGTCAGAAATGGTCAAGTGCTATGACTGACCCACCCCGAGTCAGAATCTAATGCCTTAACCAATCCCTGGGGAGTACAGAGATGAGATTTTATAAAATCATGGCTGCTATCACACTGACCATATTGCTAGCTTGAGGTGGGAAGCAGTTCCTCAAAGCCAGACTTTTTCAAAAGTAAGAAAGGAATTCTGTCCAAACCACAATGTTCTCCCATACTACTTGTGTCACATAGTCCCCTCTAGTCTTTTCTTTGTCTTGATTTCCTCAAGTTTCACTCTTAAAATCTCACAGAATAAAGAGAAATTTTTTTAAAAAAATTACTCAGCTATTTATAGTAGAGAGAAGTTAAAGAAAAAACAAAATATTCCGGATATATAATTTTAAAATTACTGAACTGTGAGTAAAAAAGCAATTGAGAATTGAATAATTTCACACAGTATTACTGTGTTTTCTAAGTAGACAATTTTTTTTTTAGTAAACCAAATAGAATAACTGTTACATCCACCATATATGGTGGTATGCAATTGAAGAGAATTTGTACAAATTAAAATGATTAAATAAATAATTTAAAGCAAAAGTAAAATTCTTATATTATATATATTTTTCTTCCTAGTGCTTTTTCTTGTCACTGTGAAACTACCCTCCAATTTGAGGTTTCTTGCATTTTTCAACAAAAATCTTTGTTTGCCACTGACACAGTTTAACTGACCTTCTCTAAAAATGAAATTTAAACAAACCTCGAAAGAGTTTCACTTACTATCCTTCTATGAAAGTTTAAGGAACACACTGTCATTCCCACTTTTGAATCAATCAATTGATTTCTTTCAAACTAAGCTATTGAATTCTTCTTTATGGTTTTTAATACTATTTTTGCTTCTGACCTTTTACACAATTCAACAGGTTAATGAAGTATAAACTCTCCAATAGTTATCTTTATGCAAATAGTACTTTTTTTCCTGCAAGGGTTTTAATGCAATCCATAGTTTAAGTCACACTCTCCATTAAATGGATCTATCTAATGAGGCCTTCCTTCTGACCCACTGTTTTTAACACTGAATTATGTCTGACACGTCCTAATCCTTGAGAATCTTTCCCAAATTTAGTGAACTTTAACAAATGTCAGGTAAAAGTTCACTAACAAATTAGAGGTGAGTAGAAAGACAAGTGGGAGACTTACTACAAATGTTCAGAAGAGGAGTAAAAGGTATCTCTTGAGAACACCACATTAAAAAATAGTTAAGTGTGGAACTATTAATACTGGCTTTAGGAGTTAATAGTTAATCAGAAAATTCAAATCTGCATGTCCTCATAATTTATATAAAATATTTTACTTAGACTTTTACAAATTTTTTTTTTTGTACCTCTTTAAAAAAAATCTCTGTTGCAAAATTTTAAGTATGTGCCAGGGAGGTTATAAACTCCCCAGGGTTTAGAAATCTTTCTCCTGTCGTAGGTAGTTCCGTGCTCCTTAAGTACGCAGGGTCTCACACTTCCTTGGCACGCAAATGTTATTTTTTTGAATTAAAGATGGAAAGTTTCATCGACATCTTTGTTACTTTTGAATTGATATAAATCTGTATTCCAGACCATCTTTAGATATCATCTTTTCAGGACCTTTCTTGTCCATCTTCTTTGAAATTGCAAGCTCACTCATCATTTTCACCTAATTTATTTTATACAACTTATTTCTATCTAACACATGATAAGTTTTACCCATTTATTTATTGTCTGTCTCCCCAGCTAGAATGTAATCTCCACGAGAAGAGGAATTAGGCTGTAGTGATCTCTACAGTAATGTCAATATCTAGCTCATGGTAAATATTCCAAATGAAATGTGGAATAAGCAGATAATGTAAATTTCACATTTTTAGGGTGTTGCCAAGCCAGGAACGTACTTAATCTTTTTAACTGTGAGTTCTTGTAAGCCCTCTGTTTATTTTCAATAAGCAATGGAAAAAATTCATTTCTTTACAGTTTTGCACTTAAAGTACTCAAGCTTGGTAATTTCCATACTTAATTCTTTGTCATAGCCATGGGTATGGGAGGATAATATTTCCTCTGGTGCCTTTGTTTATGTATTCCCTGTTGTCTTGAGTTTCCATAGGGACTTCTTATTGAATGAAATCTGAGATATGAACTTCTTTCAGTTCTATTCATCTGTTCTTATACAGGAGCTCTAAAGATGTGATGGTGAGGTATGGTGAGAAAGGAAGTATTTTACATTCCAATGATTAGGTCAGTCTTTTGGTGAGCCTGTGCCCCTAGGCTATGTCATTAACCAGTGCTTCTCAATCCCCCTCACCTCAATACCTACCCTCAGAGACAGGAAGACTACAGAGGACTGCAGCTGGGTACTGCCATGTCCCCAGGTCAGTTAGGCTCTGGTAAAACCGAACAAGTTAGTAAACCTGGCAATTCACAGACCTGTACCCTGGAGGTAATAATACATTATATGTTAATAAAAAATTTTAAATTAAAAAAAATCCAACAAATTAGACTCTGGTAAAATAGATCTGGGGGTATTTAAAAATGGCTACTTTTCCCCTCCCCGTGCCAGAAGCATGAGATTTTTCTCCAAGCTAATTTGATGTGAATGAATCAAAAATGAAAAGAAAAAGGGCACATTCAAGAAACAGAGTCAAACAGTTGCTACAACCATTATTTCAGTTATAAAAATCTTAGCATAAACATATTAGAATGCTGCATTTCTCTAAATGGGAGTGTATATACCGAGCATCAAAAATCTACAGTGGTATATAAGAAAACACAAAGTATCCTTTTGCCCTTTCTGGAATCTATTGGGGATTCTTTCAAAGAAACTGAGTAAGATCAAGTTCACAGGCTGCTGACGAGTAGAAATAGTATGGAATATTGTTGTAATTTACTCTTGACACATACTAGTGATACCCCACTTATAGAAAGGATAAAATAAGTTATTTATGAAAACACCAATACCTGAATGTAGCCAAACTTTTATTTATAATCAAACTCGGTACTCCCAACTAATAGGAAAATCAATAAATTCCCAAGAACTATTACAGGAAAACTAATGTTTTTTGTGGAAGTTTTATAGGAATAATTTTTACAGTTATGAGAATTCCATATTAAAGTATCAAGCTATATTTTCAACAACTGAACATTTTTTATCAGGCCACTAAAACGCTGATGTTCTTGTGAATCCAGTGCTCTCTATAGTTAAAATTTTGTGATATCAAATGACTTCTAGAAAGATGACCGGACACCATATTTGTAGGCCATTAGAGGTGCCTTAACAGAAAACTGAAGGGAAAAACTAGTGGACTGAAACAAAGCTAATTTGTTATTCTGAAATGGTCGTCAGCAGTGTGTGGCAGAATAAAGTCACCAGAATTATAGAATGTTAATGATTTAGACCTTTGTTTCTATCATTAAAGCAATATGGTATTTTTCAATAAAATAATTATAAGTAACATTCCTTCTACATCCTTATTATGAAGGTATATGAAATACCTTTACTAGTTCTTTTTCTATCAAGCATTTAAATAGTTTTGTCATTATAACCAAATACCAGCATTGCATCTACTTCCATTTACCACAACATACTATTTTTCCAAGGAAACAAGATATCTCCAGCATATGAACATGAAACCTTGAAAGATACTTTAAACAACTTCCTATCCAACCATATATAACTATAATGGTTCATATCCAAACATAAATGCTATATTAATCATAATGAGGATATGGTTCCTTCTCCATAAATAAAAACCCCAGCAACAGATACGGTCTGCACAAACAGGTCTCTTCTGTGCACTCAAAGCTTCAAAATTAGTTTGTCATGATAAAAATAAAAAATAAAAAATTATAAAAAATTGAATTAAAAAATGTTACAACCTGCCCTTGTTATGCTAAGCATAGTATTAGTTTCCTATTGCAGTTGTAACAATTTATCACAAACCAAATGGCTTAAGACAATATAAATTTATTACAGTTAAGGTGGTCTTAAGTCTGAAGTGGATCTCACTGATCTAAAACCAAGGTGTCAGTAGGGCTGCATTTCTCTAGAGGCTCTAAGAGGGCACCTGCTTCCTTGTATTTTCCTGTGTCTAGAGGCTGCTCACATTCCTTAACTCAGCCTCCTTCTCCATCTTCAAGGCAGGAAATTTGGAGTTGACTCCCTCTGTGTTGCCACATACCTGTTTCTCCTCCACCTCCCTCTTCCACTTTTAAGGACTCTTGTGATTACAGTGGGTCTGCCCAGATAATCCAGGATAATCTCCCCATAGCAAAAGCAACTGTTCGGCAATCTTAATTCTGTCTGACATTTTAACTCCTTTTTGCCATGTAAAGTAACATATCTGTATGTTCTGGGGACTAATTCACTTCACCGTGATTTCATGTAGTATTACCAGCTTCCACAGAACTATAATAAATACATTCCTTAAAATATGATTCTAAAAATTTAATTTAAAAAATTTCTACAGTAATTAATTCATCTTTTGTTTTTTTTTTTCCTTTTCCCTCCTTTTTTTAAGCTACCTAAATTGTAGGTAATGGTTTCATCTCCATTTCAAATCTTGGCTACATATCTCATTATATCTTTTGTGACAGTTATTCTTGTTTTATTAAATAATAAAAGGTAGATGACAATACTATGGGTATTGTCAATGCTAATAAAATTATAACTTTGGAGTGTTCTATAATTATCAAAGCCCTTCCTCATTGTCTCAGTCAATTCACAACCATCTTCTTATACAGAACACTGGTTTTTTGTTTTGTTTTGTTTTTTAAGAAAATTATCAATTTTATTTAAGGTTTATATTTACTAGTATAAAGCTGTGTAATTTACTGTCCTGATTTCTTTATATTGAATTTATTTTCTTCAGCAGTTATGACCTCACAGCAACATTGAGCTGCAGATATAAAGGTTTCCTACATATCTCCCCACTATACACACAACCTTCCCCACTATGAAAATCCTGCACTAACATGGTATATTTGTTAAAATCGATAGCCTGTATTGACCATCATTATCACCTCTATAGCTTGCATTATGATTCACTCTTGGTGTTGTACGTTCTATTGGTTTTCACAAATTATAATCACATGTATCTATCATTACAGTATTTCACAAAAGCAGTTTCTCTGTTCTAAAGATCATCTGTGCTCTGACTATTCATCCCTCCACACTCTTTATCCCTGGCAACCATTGATCTTTTTAATTTCTCCATAGTTTTGCTATTCTGGGCATTTTTAAAATCCTATATTGTGACTGAGTAAACTGAGACCTGAGAAGTTCACTGCAATTCCTCAAGCCAGTCAATTGGATCCTACTAAGTGCATGTATTTTAAACCACATCACTCTTTCCAAATAATATTTTAATTTTGCAAACTAATGGTCCAAGAAGTTATTTTATGTAAAAGTTAAAAAAAATATAGAAAATAAGTTATTTTTTGTTTTTTTGTTTGTTTGTTTTCCAACAGCTTTTTAAACATCTGTTTCATTGCATTACCATGATGCAAGACAGGCAATGTGGGATACTGAAAAGAAAGCACAGATGTAGAAGGCAAGAGTTCACTCAGCTTTGACAAACTGTTTCAACTTTTTGAGACTTTATCTGCAATGTGTGGATGTTTTCAATCACTAAGAACCGTGTCCTAAGTCCAGAGGGGCACATTTGAAGCTCATTTTAGTGGTTTATTGTCACAATTTAGCCATTTTCCTATTATTGACACTTATTTTATTTCCAATATTGTATTATTATAACTAATACTAAATTGAGTATCACTGTACATATATAATTCCATGTTTTGAATTATTTTCCTTTTATAGAAATTAATACATGTAAATATAGTCTCTATACAACAGTTTATGAAAATAATTTCTTCAAAAGATTATTCATATTGGTTATTTTTCCCCTTTCTGAAGCATTAATATTCTGACCTTCTTGGATAAAATAATAATAATAATAATAATAATAACATAAAAAATAAAAAACAAAACAAAATGCTATTTAAATGTAATTAAAGAACTCATTCCTTTTTTTTTCTCTAAATCTTCTGAAAAGGTCACTCCATTTGTAGATTATTTTTACAATCACTATGGAACACCCCATAATGCATACAGTAGGAGGACAGCCAGTAAGATCCCCCTGTGGGAAAGAGCAGGCAATGAACCTGACATGAAGCATGACTTGCTGCTTTTCCTGTCCTAACTGTCCTAACTATATGCTCTGGAAAAGTCTTGCCTTTCTAGAACCTCAGGACTTTAAAAAAAATTAGAGGACAGTATTAACCTAGTTCTTAGAAGTCTTTAAAAGGATATATTTTTTAATGATATGGAAAAAATGTACTTAATCCAATGAAACTGGCAGTTAGGATATTGCACAAATATTTTCTTTTTCCTATTTTGTTTTTGTTCATCTTTTAGAGGGAAGGGTTTAGACGCAAGAGAACAATTTGCCAGGTTTAATTGAAATAATGACTACTCTCTTCTCTATCTTTTATCTTCCACAGTTAATTTTACTTTAAAATCACAGATGTGAATTTGTGATCAATGGCCAATTGTATTTTGTGACTTTTATGGTCAGTCCCTAAAGACAGAGTATTCCATTAGCTGGTCCAGTTCCCTGAACCTCATGCAGCCCCTGGCTTGCAGCATCCCAATTAGTTCTCCTCTCAGTGGCACCTTGTCACCGCACTTCCTTTGCCCTCCACGGATTCTATTTGACAGCTTGCAAGAACAAGAGGCTAAATCAGGACACAAATGACTCACAGAGGCTTGAGGTCTCTTAAGCTCTTCTTGCTTAGATTGTATCTAGCAACATTGTAATACTTCTTTTTCTCCTATATTAAGAGAATCCCTAGCTCTAAAAATTACCTGGTTATCAGATATGTTCATTACATTTTTTATTATCCTGCTAGGTACATTCTATGTTGATACTGCATAGGATTTACTCAGCTACCTGATGAAATAGACCAAACTATGTTGTCAAAATGAATCAGATATAGAATTTTATGAAAGTTTCCAGCATTGTATACTGTATATTATTATTATTTCAAGTGCATTAGTTCAAAAATCAAAAAAAAAATAGAAAGTCTACACACTAATGATGCATGATTTAAGTGTAGAGCATTTCTTATTTGAAATAACTTCCAACTACCTCAGATTTAAAATACATCAAGAATGAAATTTTTTTAAAAGTGTACGTGAAGAGGATTTAAAGGGCACATCTTCTGTAAGTACTGATCTACTTCAAAAATATTCTATTAAATGTGTGCATCCAATGAAACAGTCTGCCAATAATTCAGTGACTTAATTTGTGGGCATCATCAATTAAACAAAGTACAATATCATTTGTGTATCTATTTGTACCCATGTTTGTATACATATATATTTTGTATATTAATTATGGAGAAGTGACGGTTCATACAGTTTTATTTCCAGCACCTTCCCCAGAATTTGACAATATTTATTGATTTAATTATGTAAAGAATTACAGAAAGTCAAACTAATAGGGATTGCAGGACCTTTACACAAAATTTTTTTGTGGTTATTTTAGATATAGGTTAAATAATCTTGACTTATTCCATTCTTACAGTATTTACATTAAAAGATCTATTACTATCAGCAGTATATATGAAGTTTTTGATAGGATAACTAAAATATGATAAATAATGTAACTTAAAATTAAAAATTCATTGTTATCGCTGTGATGATATATATTGTTTCAAGGTAGCTTTTCTTTTGCAGAGGCTAATAATGAACAAATCTGGATACTGTTAACATTTATGAGTGTTTATCTTCCTATAAAAGAAGGGCAAAGCTCGGAGGTTCCTCAAAGTGTTGAAAATAGAACTACCCTATGACCCAGCAATTGCACTACTGGGTATTTACCCTAAAGATACAAACGTAGTGATCCGAAGGGGCACGTGCACCCGAATGTTTATAGCAGCAATGTCTACAATAGCCAAACTATGGAAAGAACCTAGATGTCCATCAATAGATGAATGGATAAAGAAGATGTGGTCTATATACACAATGGAATACTATGCAGCCATCAAAAGAAATGAAATCTTTCCATTTGCGATGACATGGATGGAACTAGAGGGTATCATGCTTAGTGAAATAAGTCAATCGGAGAAAGAAAACTATCATATGATCTCCCTGATATGAGGACGTGGAGATGCAACATGGGAGGTTAGGGGGATAGGAGAAGAATAAATGAAACAAGATGGGATTGGGAGGGAGACAAACCATAAATGACTCTTAATCTCACAAAACAAACCGGGGGTTGCTGGGGGGAGTTGGGGTTGGGAGAGGGGGAGGGAGTTATGGACATTGGAGAGGGTATGTGCTATGGTGAGTGCTGTGAATTGTGTAAACCTGGTGATTCACAGACCTGTACCCCTGGGGATAAAAATACATTGTTTATTAAAAAAAAAAAAAAAAAGGATGAATACCCAACTTGTGTAGCAACATGGACGGGACTGGAGGTGATTGTGCTGAGTGAAATAAGTCAAGCAGAGAGAGTCAAGAATCATATGGTTTCACTTATTTGTGGAGCATAACAAATGACATGGAGGACATTGGGAGATGGAGAGGAGAAGGAAGTTAAGGGAAATTGGAAGGGGAGGTGAACCAAAAGAGACTATGGACTCTGAGAAACAACCTGGGGGTTTTGAAGGGGCAGGGGTTGGAGGTTGGGGGAACCAGGTGGTGGGTAATAGGGAGGGCACGTGTTGCATGGAGCACTGGGTGTTGTGCAAAAATAATGAATACTGTTACGCTGAAAATTTAATTAATTAATTAATTAAAAAAAAAAAAAAAAGAAGGGCAAAGCTCAAATACTCCTTCTAAGACTCCTTAACCACTCATGCCTTTTTCTTCTCTTGGGAACAACTGCTGACCCTACTCTCCTTGCTGATGATACCCACTGTGCTGCCTTTATTGCACTCTTGAATGGTCTCTTTTATTTTCCTTTATATCCTCTCCATCCACTTTTTCCCTTCAAATCAAATATCTGGAATTTATTGGAAACAGCAGCCCTTTAGGTGAACCACATCTTCAAAAAGTCAAACCCAGTAGATTTTTTGTAGATACATGAGTAGTAGAACTTGAAGGAATTACACATTTTAAAAAATTATGGGCTTTTAGTTCCTGTTCTCTGTACCATCCTGCTTCTGGTGCTCTGATAAGCACAAGTATGCTCCTTTTAGGGTCATCATTTTCATCTGTCTCATTCTCCCCAATGTAGATGCTCCTCTAGGCTTAGTTCCTGACCCCCAGAGCTCTTTCCTACCTACCAACCCTCCAGTATAATAATTCAGTTGTAACTCTTCCCTTATGGTAAATGATGCCTAAATCTACATCCTCCTCCCTTTACAAATGCCAGCTCCTAATTCCTAATTCTCTGTTGGGAAATTGTGTTTTTGTATTACTCCATTATTATCTAAAACTCAACATATGCAAAACCAAAATCAGCATCTTTCCCCCAACCAGCCAGCCCCACTTCCTAATATTCCTGTTTAAGGGCATAGTTTCATTATGCTCAGGCTCAAAATCTTGAGGCTAAATTTAACAATTCCCAGGCACCTTCCCTAGTATGGGATAAGTTAGCAAGCCTATTTATTCTTCACTCCAAATGTGTCCCACAACAGCTCTTTTATTTCTCATACCATCTGAATTTGGGCTTTGTGGTATTATACTTACTCAATATAAAAATCATCAAACTGATTTCTCATCATTAGGCACAGTCCACAACAATCATGTCTTCCCAAGAGGCAAATTTAATCACAGGTCTTGGTTTCTGAGCCAAATATCCTATATCTCCTTTCTTGGACATTTCATTGGTTCCTGTCTACTCATGGCCCCACAAACACATGGACATAATGCTTGCTTGTATCCCATGATCTTCTACCTCAATGCCATCTTTCTCTGATTACTCAAATTCCCACCATGTTTCATGGTCTGCTTCAAGTTCTACATTTCACAATGTTGACTATTTTTCTATGCTACACTAGCAATTACTGAAAGTTCTATTTTTCCTTAAACCATACAGTACTTGCTTGTTATATTTATGTTAAAGTTATACTTTTGTCTTATCTTCAACCAGATGTAAGCTTCCTAAAAGCTGGAGAAGGTTTTGAACTATTTTTTGGTAACTCATCTTTTTGGTTTCAAAAAGTTATTCATTCATTGGTTTCCTCATCTATGTAATGGGAATGAGAAAATTACTTGCCTCAGCATAGGTGTCATACTGGATTATTGGTCTCAGTAATTACCCCTCCCCATAGTCACACACCCTCTCCTATAACTTTGCAGAACACTATCATTGTGGACACAGCTTCTTTTCCTGGGTCTTGACTGCTTTGATTTTGCACTGACCAATCAAATGGGGTTGCAGTGCGGTAGTTCTGAACCTAAACATTAAAAAAAAAAAAAAAAGCCTTCAGCATTTTTATTTACCCACTTGTACTTTTGACATAACCAAGCAAAGATCTTGCCCAGGCAAGCCCATGATCCCAGAAGTGAGATGAAAGACACAAATCAGAGGCATCCCCCAGATAGCCATTGATCTGTGAATGAGCCAAAATGAAACCAGAACAATGGTTCAGATAGAACAACGGATTCCTCAGTCACAAATTAAAAACTACTCTGGAGATATGTAGCCTAAATATATACTTATTTTTGAAAGCTGCTGAGATTCTATAGTTATTTTTTACATGAGCATTTTTTTTGCGTGTGGCAATAACCAACACAGGATCGTTAGAAGTAAAATGCTTGTCAAATGCTTAGAATGGTGCCTACTATGTGCTCATGTGCTCCACACACAGTTAATTTTAAAAGGAGGACAAATAGGGGGATTGCTTTGTGGCCTAAAAGGATAGTCCTGTTTGTAGCACCGTATTTCCTTTAAAATACAGACAAAACATTTTCATATAATATACAGAAGAAAAGTCAGGCATACAAGGATATACAGTGACATGCCAAAGTCACACAACTAAGTACTAAAAGCAAGACCAAAATCTCGGCCTCCTACCTAATGTAGTATTCCTGGCATAAGCTTTTAAACGTAAGTGCCCCTTCCTCTGATACATTTTCTTAAGGAGACTAAGTGAAATACTCTTATCAAAGCGGACATGGAGGTAGAAAGAGCAGGCCCCTGATCAAACCTTCCTTTAACAGGTCCTGCTTCAAGGGAGCAGAGCTGCCTAACAGTTCCAGCTGTGCCACCTTAACACTCGCCATGGTATTTATGTCAAGGCCAAACTTTCCTGAGCTTCTTCCAGTCAGCGACCAAGCATGAGGGTACTAGAGCTAAGGCCTTTCTAACTGTTGAGGGTCTCTTCTGACTGTGGCTTGGGGACTTCACATTAGCAAAGCCAAGGTGGTCTCAGAACTATGTTGCATTCTGAGGCTCTTCTTCCTCAGGCCTTCTTCCTTCCCTGTCCCCTTCCACAATTGTCGGGCCTGGGTCAGAGTCTGCAGACTCTCCCTGTCCACTTCTACTCCAACCTCTTTATCCTTCTCAAGTGTTACTGCAGTCGGCATTACGCATCCAATCCCGGGTTGATGACTGCCTCTCAGAGTACCTACACTGACATGCTAGAAACAAATAATTGAAACACCTCTTGAACACCGACCATGGTTTGTCAAATACCAGAGTCGAGAATATGTCAGTGAGTAAGAACTGCCTTTAGTTATGGAGCTCAAAATTCAGTATCAGTGGTAGCTATCCATACAGCAGTGAGTAAAATTTAATAAATCCTATAATTCAGAGGTCTACAAAATGCACAAGAACTTGACGAGATGTTACTTCTTCTGCCAAAAGAGAGGCTATAAAAGATTTCACAAATGAGCTGACATTTGAAACTGGCCTTCAAGTATGAATATTTTCTTAAATGGAAAACAGTGATGGGGAAGAAGGTTGGAAGAGGGCATTCCAAATAGAAGTCTCGGCATGAATATAGATAAAGCTGTGTGAAAGTACATGGCATGTTTAAAGGGACATCCAATAACTTTAACTTTCTGTTGAGCTATAACGAAAAGTCACAGGAAATTTCCAAAGGCAAATTTCAATTGATCTGCTTTCTTTAAACTTTGTTCTTAGTTGTCTGAACAGATAAATGGTCCTTCTCTATGCAGAGCTGGTTAGAAAAACCAACCAACCAAACAACCAAATAAACCAAAAAAAAAAAAAAACCAAAAAAAAACAAAAAAAACAGGCTTTTTAGTAGGGCAGGTTTTGTGCTGAGGTTGGAAGAAACGCTGATGGAAAGTCAGAGTTTCACATGCCGTAGGCAGAAATGAAAGAAACTAAGGGAGTCAGTTCAGTATTCATCTCTGTGCTCATTTGGCTCAGTAGCCACAATGGCAACACCCACTGGCAGCAGAGAGGGTGCTTAGACCGCAGGACATAGAAGATATTTGCAAGAAGGCAGGAGAAAGACATGGAGAAATGGAAATACCAAATATGAGAACTAGACAGAAAGAAGGTGAAATGGAAATAAGGTGCAAGAAGAGCTGAGAGAAGAGCATGGGAGAAAAAGAACTCGAGAAAATATAAACTCAATGAACTGGAGGAGAGAATATGACAAATTACAACTGGGAAAGGAAATCCCGAATGGGAAAAATAACAGTGGTTCATGCCGAGTAACTGAAAAGGGAGTTGGTAAGCCTCATGCAATGCACTAAGGATGACAGAAGGAGAGGACAGAAGAAAAACGAGATAACAAGCCCCAATCAGTAGCATTGGCTCTCCTACCCAAGAGTTTCAATTTTTCCTTCGTGTGATTTAGGCATAGTTAAATCCACATCCAGGTTACACAAAATTAACTCACAATATTTAGAACATAATATTTTAAACTTTTATCAAGCAAATTCCAGCAAGTATCCTAAAATGTTTTGTTGATTTTATGGACCATCTGGTCCGAGTACTAGTTACTGAGCTCTGAATCACTGCTAAGCAATTCTACCTGTCAATTCAGGCAATTATTTAACTTCTCTACATGGAAGTTTCTTCACCTGCACAGGTGGATACAAACAATGCCTATCCCAAAGGGTTATTCTGAGAATTAAAATGAAATAACACATGAAAAAGGGTTCAACTCCATTATAGCATCGGGATGTTCTCAACAAAAGCTATTATTACTCGTTTAATTGTCTTTGACAAGTTATTTAACCTCTCTGAACATTGAATATCTTATTTTTAAAGTGAGGATAACAACACTTAGTGTTGTAAGGATTAGTGAAAATGAGTACAAAGCAATTGGCTTGGTGCCTGGCACACGGCAAGGCTTTAATGCAGATTTTTCTTCCCTCATTTCTCCTCTCTCTCACTCTTCCCATCTCTCTTTTAATTATTACCAATATTGTTATTCGTTTGTCACCGATTACATAAATCTTAATATCTACCCAATTATTAAAGGAAACGACCATAAGACCATAAATAGTGCTCAGAGCAGGAGCAATTCCATTATGCAGTTTTGCAGTTATATTTCCCTTTGCCTTAAAGAACTATGAGTACGGGGAAGACTGCATAATAGTTCAACAAAACATGATAGAACCCAAGAGCTGAACTCTCCAAAGCAATCAATCAAACATGAATATACCTCTCGTGACTGACTTCATAAACTTAGCAATTACTTGCGCAGGGCCTGAGAAGTGAGAAACAATAAGAACTGCCTTCTCCCGGGAGAGCTGTAGAATGGCTGAGCGATAAGTAGGAGAAAACTGAACAAATGGAATTGGAATTCACTGAAATGTTTCCATGCATTAAATAGGGCTTTCTACCATTAACACTGTATCTCCTAGTTGAGGTCACCAACATGGTGAGGACAGGAGACCAGATGAAAAAAAAAAAAAAAAAATTAAAATCCAACCTGCTGTTTTATTAGGTCAAAACCTGAGATGAAAAGCAGTATCTAGTGGGAATTATTCCTAAATTACTCTTTAGATGTTTCTTAATATATTCGCCCACACAATAAATGTAGAATTGCTGAAGAGCTGTATTTATGGTAAGTCCTCCTGCATCCAAAGCAACCAATCATGCAAGATGATTCATAAAACCTTATATCACTGATCAACTTGAAGGCTACATAAACACTATATTCAATCTAATGGGGGAAAAACAAATACTCTATTTTGGCATTATAAGTTTTCACACTTTAGATCTGATTTAATGTGAAATACAGAAGATCATATATAATGAGATTTTACAGTTAAAAATTTACTAAATGCTAGTTGTTACCTTCAAGAACATAAGTGGTTATTACTTATTCCATAACTGGTCAACCAAACTGGTCTTAGTAAAGAGATTACTAGATCTATCTCCACCCAGTGGGGGGGTGGGGCGGGGGGAACAAAACACCTCTCTGGTAGAAGTTGCTCTTTTCCACATCTAATTTGAAACACGTCCTCTAAAAAAGTTCAGCTCATTCTGCTGCCTGTTGATTTTTTTCAGGCAAGCTGAAATTTAACATGCCATTATGCCAACTTTCTACACGAGTTTCAAAAATTTAAGTATAACCAAGTTCTACAAGTTTTCCTCTACCCGTAGAAATGTATTTATTGTTTCTCAAGAAAACAGGTAATTCTTGAATATCCATTGTCTGTTTTCCACTGATTCTATTCTCTTCCCTACTCAATTTAAGTGGCTTTTATTGGAGTTTGTATCTTGCATACTGCATTAATTTCTGACTAAGGTACGGTATATATCCTAAGCCAGTCGAGAGCGGCAGCAACAGGGGGAAAAAAAATGTGGGCCAGGCTGACACCCTACCAATGCTACAGTCTCACTTCAGCCACTTACTAAACATAAAACTGAACAAACTGAGGTAATTTTAACATTGTAATGGGTATTAAGATGTTACCGAGACTATTGCATTTCATTTATATAACCTCAAGAAACACAAAAGCTAATTAGTATTAAAATCCAGTCTTAATCTGAGGCTTCCCAATTCATAATGTATTACTCTTAGAATGGCATCCTATTCTGATTTAAGAGTTTGCTTCTTCATCTCTAAAATAGAAGTGATAAAACCCCACAGGGTTCTTTGAGAAGTCAATGAGATGAAACATAAAGAAGAACTTTGAACATGATAGATGTTCTGCTAAAGACCAGCATCAGTCTCCTATAGTATACTTCTTGGTGTGCTTTGTGGGATCTTGACTTGCCACTAGAGGGAAGTGATACCCATATTGTTTTGGGGTTTTGTTTTCGGGGTTTTTTTTTGTTTTTGTTTTTTTTCTCTTTCTTTTGAAAGTCAAGTGCTTGCCAACTCTCCTCTTCAATAGGGAAAAAAAAAATCTGGGTCAATTTTCTTTTCTTTTGTTGCTTCAAAGACATCCACTATTATGGCCTAATACTTTGGACTTGGGATGCTTTGGACATGGATAATTTTAGGTAGCCAATCTCAATGCACTGAAAATATATTTTCTCCTTTTACCAGAGAGATGATGTTCTGGTTCTCAGTGCTTTTTATTTTAGCTGGGTGGGGTTTTCTTTATTTGGGGTTTATCCCAGCCCATAGCAATTGACAAGTTGAGATTTCAATCCCTCTAAAGAGTTCAGTGTTTAATAGTAAAATTTCTTCACCTTTAAACGTTTATCAACAAGCTCCATCAGTCTTTGTCACAAAGAGACAACTTATTTAGCTTGTATTAGGTTTTTTTCTAAAAAAAAAATTGTTAAAATAATATATAAGTCAAAGATCCGGCCTCAGGACCTTCCTAAAGTTAACACACAGAAGCTTACAATTGATAATACAAACTAGTCTATGTTTTGCTGTTTCCCTGGGTTCAGGCTGTAAGATTCTGAGATGCTTCTACTTTCTATTCTTCCTTGTTGAATGTCCAGGACAAAACAAAACAAAAAACTTTGCAAACACTATTTTTTTAAACATTCCATAGAACACACAATTGAAAGCTAGTATATTTTAAAGGAATAATAACAATGGCAAGTAAGATTTACTAAGCCACAGGAAGGCCAGGCAGAGTGCTAACAGCTTTCCAGGCATGATTTTATTATAATCTTCACCAAGACACTGTGAAGTTAGGTACTATTTTCACCTCATTTTAAAGAATAGGTAACTGAGTTGGGTGGCCATAGAGTCACTATTCAAATTCAGGCATGCCTGGCTATAATAAAAGATTTTAATTACTATGCTGTACTTCCTAACTTCCATATATGCTTCATGCAATGTTTCTTCAGACCAATCTGGCCTAGTAAATTTAATCAATGCATAAGGAAGAGTTTAATACAATCAAGCATATTCAAATCATTCAAAGCCTTAGAATAGTTTTGGTTCCTTAAGCCGAAGGAATGTTAAATTGATGTTAAATGCTGATCTCTTCACTCTCATGACATGAATATGAAGGGACTCACACTAGCTGCCCTATGCCATTCTCTAGCTATATCTGTGCTTGAAAATGGCATAATTAAGTTTCAAAGTCAAACTATTTTAGAAAGATGAACCTTTCAAAAGGTTCAGTTTTATCAGTAAATTATGAACTTATAGAGATCAAGAAAGTTGGGATTTTTCTCAATAACTATGCACATAAATTTCTCTTTCAATATGACCACCAATGCCACATATCCCTTTAAATCTTCACATTCTTTATATTTAATGATTTAGCTGCATGGCACTTCCCTTATGGAATTAGCATTGTTTAATTCTTGGCAACAGCTCATTAATTGGACTAAAATTAATTATATTCTTCCTTTTACTGCCTGTATTTCTAAAAATGAGTTTCTTCAGTGACTTTTATTTAAAGTCAATGGAATTGATTTCTATTGAATATCTGAGATAGTGTTTATAGCCTTTTGCTTAAACAAGAAAAGAGTCCCGTACAATTATTATTAGTAATCCTAGAAAATGTTTGCAAATTTACATTATTTGTACATGTTACACAAAAATATCAGGGAACAACTGTTGGCATATTAATTTTAGCTATCACCCTTCTGCTTCATAGTGATATTAAATTTGGAGATAAACAATTTTCTGAGCTCTACATTTCTACTATCCTAATAAGAATTAAATGATTATTTTGATTTTATTTAAAATCTTGTTATTTAAACAAGAGTCAGGCCATGAATTCAGAATTGGCACTTCAATTTTGAATGGCTTAGTGCCAGCTCCAGATAGCAATTAAAAACAAAACAAGAAAGAAATTAATTCTTAACACTACTCTTTCTTCAATATCTGCTCTTAGTTCCACAAATAACATGTTCATTAGGCACTGAGTCTTTTCCTCATAGCCTGACAAGAAAATATGATATTTTACAAATGTAACACATTGGACAGTTCACTTTTAATAGTTTGCCAACAGCCATCTCAATGCCCACTACCTCATTTTTTAGCTCCAGGAAAAGTTTCTCTATTCAAAATGATAAATTGTACTTTTTATAACATTATAAAATTGATTGCCATATCTTCCCTTTAAGTATATAATTGTGTTTTTAAATATCTGCTCATTTTTGGAATGTTCTTTCCCAAAGGCAGGACAATGCAGCAATTCTTCACTTTCCTCTTTCTTACACTCCATTTACTATGAAATACCACAGATGTGCTTGAAATTTCACACTATTTCTCACCTCTTTCAGTTTATTCACACTAACCTCACACTCTTTCACTCAGCATCTAGAAAATTCCACTTTATTTTTTAAAACACAACTCAGGACTCTGATATTAAAATCTTTTTGATGTCCCCAATCTATGGTCTGTACTTCTCTTCTGGGTTCCAAATAGTATTGTCTTATACTTCCCTCACTGCATTTATGTTTTCAACTCTTGACAATGAGCTCTAAAATTTTAGCTTAGATGCATTTTGCTTATCTTTCTGTTCTGAGCAACTAGTCTTCTGAACACCCAAAGCAGGCTTTGGATAAATGGTGTTTGTTTAATAATTGGATTATTTTTCTTAAGATTTTATTTATTTATTTGATCAACAGAGATCACAAGTAGGCAGAGAGGCATGCAGAGAGAGAGAGGAAAGGAAGCAGGCTCCCTGCCAAGCAGAGAGCCTGATGCGGGGTTCGATCCCAGGACACTGGGATCATTACCCAAGCCAAAGGCAGAGGCTTTAACCCACTGAGCCACCCAGGCGCCCTGGATTATTAAAAGCATACATTATGGACGTCTGGGTGGCTCAGTGGGTTGGGCCTCTGCCTTTGGTTCAGGTCATGATCTCAGGGTCCTGGGATGGAGCCCCACATAGGGCTCTCTGCTGAGCAGGGAGCCTGCTTCCCCTCCCGCCCCCCACCTGCCTCTCTGCCTACTTGTGATCTCTGTGTCGAATAAATACATCTTTAAAATAATTAATTAATTAATTTAATTTAATTTAAAAAACATACATTATAACCTGCATAAGGAGGAGTCAAGATGGCGGAGAAGTAGCAGGCTGAGACTACATCAGGTAGCAGGAGATCAGCTAGATAGCTTATCTAAATATTGCAAACACCTACAAATCCAATGGGAGATCGAAGAGAAGAAGAACAGCAATTCTAGAAACAGAAAATCAACCACTTTCTGAAAGGTAGGACTGGCGGAGAAGTGAACCAAAGAACAGGAAGACAGACCACAGGGGGAGGGGCCGGCTCTGGCAAGCGGCGGAGCAACGGAGCACAAAATCAGGACTTTTAAAAGTCTGTTCCACTGAGGAACATTGCTCCAAAGGTTAAACCGGGTTGAAGCCCACGCGGGGTCAGCGTGGCACCAGGTCCCGCAGGGTCACGGAAGGATCGGGGGTGTCGGAGTGTCACAGAGCTTGCAGGTATTAGAACGGGGAAGCCGGCTACAGAGACAGAAGCAAAGAGTGAGCTCTCAGCTTGGGGTTACCTTGAACTAGTCGCAGGCTGGGTGAGCTCGGAGCAAGGCCAGAGGCTGGGGATACAGGAGTGATTGGGTGTTGTTTTCAGGGGGCGCACTGAGGAGTGGGGCCCCGGGCTTTAGGCTCCTCCGGGCTGGAGACTGGGAGGCCACCATTTTCATTCCCGTCCTCCGGAACTATACAGAAAGCATTCAGAGAGCAAAAGCTCCAGAAAGCGAACTGGAGCAGATTACTTAGCACGGCACCTGGTAAGGGCGGTGCGATTACACCTCGGGCAAAGACACTTGAGAATCACTACTAAAGGCCCCTCCCCCAGAAGATCAACAAGAAATCCATCCAGGACCAAGTTCACCTGTTCACCTACCAAGGAGAGCAGGTTCAATGCCAAGGACAGCAGCGGAATTCCAGAAGAAGAGAAAGCAAAGCACGGAACTCATGGCATTCTCCCCATGATTCTTTAGTCTTGCAGTTAATTTAATTATTTTTTCAATTTTTTTTTCTTCTGCTGCTAATTTTTTTAACTTTTACCCTTTTCATTTTTTTATGTTTTTAACTAGTTTATCTAATATATATATATATATATATATATATATATATTCTTTTTTCTTTTTTTGTTATTTGTTT
Organism: Meles meles; assembly: GCF_922984935.1. Taxonomy (NCBI): domain Eukaryota; kingdom Metazoa; phylum Chordata; class Mammalia; order Carnivora; family Mustelidae; genus Meles; species Meles meles. Next base: position 156,860,877 of record NC_060066.1, on the reverse strand, counting down.
TCTTTTTTTAATTTTTTTTTTCTGAACCTCTTTTTATCCCCTTTCTCCCCCCCACGATTTGGGGTCTCTTCTGATTTGGTTAAAGCGCATTTTCCTGGGGTCTTTGCTACCTTTTTAGTATTTTACTTGATCCTTCATATAGTCTTAACTGGACAAAATGACGAGGCGGAAAAATTCACAACAAAAAAAAGAAAAAGAGGCAGTACTGAACGCTAGGGACCTAATCAATACAGGCATTGGTAATATGTCAGATCTAGAGTTCAGAATGACGATTCTGAACGTTCTAGCCGGGCTAAAAAAGGCATGGAAGATATTAGAGAAACCCTCTCTGGAGATATAAAAGAACTAAAATCTAACCAAGTTGAAATCAAAAAAGCTATTAATGAGGTGCAATCAAAAATGGAGGCTCTCACTGCTAGGATAAATGAGGCAGAAGAAGAATTAGTGATATAGAAGACCAAATGACAGAAAATAAAGAAGCTGAGCAAAAGAGGGACAAACAGCTACTGGACTACAAGGGGAGAATTTGAGAGATAAGTGACACCATAAGACGAAACAACATTAGAATAATTGGGATTCCAGAAGAAGAAGAAAGAGAGATGGGAGCAAGGTATATTGGAGAGAATTATTGGAGAGAATTTTCCTAATATGGCAAAGGGAACAAGCATCAAAATCCAGGAGGTGCAGAGACCTCCCCTCAAAATCAACAAGAATAGTTCCACACCCCATCACCTAATAGTAAAATTTACAAGTCTTAGTGACAAAGAGAAAATCTTGAAAGCAGCCCGGGAAAAGAAGTCTGTATCATACAATGGTAAAAATATTAGATTGGCAGTAGACTTATCCACAGAGACCTGGAAACCCAGAAAGAGCTGGCATGATATATTCAGAGCACTAAATGAGAAAAACATGCAGCCAAGACTACTTTATCCAGCTAGGCTATCATTGAAAATAGAAGGAGAGATAAAACGCTTCCAGGACAAACAAAAACTGAAAGAATTTGCAAACACCAAACCAGCTCTACAGTAAATATTGAAAGAGGTCCTCTAAGCAAAGAAAGAGCCTAAAAGTAGTAGATCAAAAAGGTACAGAGGCAATATACAGTAACAGTCACCTTACAGGCAATACAATGGCACTAAATTCATATGTCTCAATAGTTACCCTGAATGTTAATGGGCTAAATGCCCCAATCAAAAGACACAGGATATCAGAATGGATAAAAAAAACAAAACCCATCTATATGTTGGTATAAGAAACTCATTTTAGATGCGAAGACACCTCCAGATTTAAAGTGAGGGGATGGAAAACAATTTAACATGCTAATGGGCATCAGAAGAAAGCTGGGGTGGCAATCCTTATATCACATCAATTCGATTTTAAGCCAAAGACTATAATAAGAGAAGAGGAAGGACACTATATCCTACTCAAAGGGTCTGTCCAACAAGAAGATCTAACAATTTTAAATATCTATGCCCCTAACGTGGGGGCAGCCAACTATATCAACCAATTAATAACAAAATCAAAGAAACACATCAATAATAATACAATAATAGTAGGGGACTTGAACACTCCCCTCACTGAAATGGACAGATCATCCAAGCAAAAGATCAACAAGGAAATAAAGGCCTTAAATGACACACTGGACCAGATGGACATCACAGATATATTCAGAACATTTCATCCCAAAGCAACAGAATACACATTCTTCTCTAGTGCACATGGTTCTTTCTCCAGAATAGATCACATCCTGGGTCACAAATCAGGTCTCAACCGGTATCAAAAGATTAGGATCATTCCCTGCATATTTTCAGACCACAATGCTCTGAAGGTATAACTCAATCACAAGAGGAAATTGGGAAAGAATCCAAATACATGGAAACTAAACAGCATCCTTCTAAAGAATGAATGGGTCAACCAGGAAATTAAAGAAGAATTGAAAAATTTCATGGAAACAAATGATAAAGAAAACACAATGGTTGAAAATCTTTGGGACACAGCAAAAGCAGTCCTGAGAGGAAAATATATAGCGGTACAAGCCTTTCTCAAGAAACAAGAAAGGTCTCAAGTACACAACCTAACCCTACACCTAAAGGAGCTGGAGAAAGAACAAGAAAGAAACCCTAAACCTAGCAGGAGAAGAGAAATCATAAAGATCAGAGCAGAAATCAATGAAATAGAAACCAAAAAAAATAATAGAACAAATCAACAAAACTAGGAGCTGGTTCTCTGAAAGAATTAATAAGATTGATAAATCCCTGGCCAGACTTAAGAAAAAGAAAAGAGGAATGACCCAAATAAATAAAATCATGAATGAAAGAGGTGATATCACAACTAACACCAAAGAAATACAGACAATTATAAGAACATACTATGAGCAACTCTACGCCAACGAATTTGACAATCTGGAAGGAACGGATGCATTCCTAGAGACATATAAACTACCACAACTGAACCAGGAAGAAAGAGAAAACCTGAACAGACCCAAAACCAGTAAGGAGATTGAAAGAGTCATCAAAAATCTCCAAACAAACAAAAGCCCAAGTCCAGACGGCTTCCCAGGGGAATTCTACCAAACATTTAAAAAAGAACTAATTCCTATTCTCCTGAAACTCTTCCAAAAAATAGAAATGGAAGGAAAACTTCCAAACTCATTTTATGAGGCAAGCATCACCTTGATCCCAAAACCAGACAAGGATTCCACCAAAAAAGAGAACTACAGACCAATATCCTTGATGAACAAAGATGCAAAAATTCTCACCAAAATACTAGCCAATAGGATTCAACAGTACATTAAAAGGATTATTCACCACGACCAAGTGGGATTTATTCCAGGGCTGCAAGGTTGGTTCAACATTCGCAAATTAATAAGTGTGATACAGCACATTAATAAAAGAAAGAACAAGAACTATCTGATAGTCTCAATAGATGCTGAAAAAGCATTTGACAAAGTACAGCATCCCTTCCTAATCAAAACTCTTCAAAGTGTAGGGATAGAGGGCACATACCTCAATATTATCAAAGCCATCTATGAAAAACCCACCGCAAATATCATTCTCAATGGAGAAAAACTGAAAGCTTTTCCGCTAAGATCAGGAACACGGCAGGGATGTCCATTATCACCACTACTATTCAACATAGTACTAGAAGTCCTAGCCTCAGCAATCAGACAACAAAAAGAAATTAAAGGCATCCAAATCAGCAAAGAAGAAGTCAAACTATCACTCTTTGCGGACGATATGATACTATATGTGGTAAACCCAAAACACTCCACTCCAAAACTGCTAGAACTTGTACGGGAATTCAGTAAAGTGTTAGGATATAAAATCAATGCACAGAAATCAGTTGCATTTCTCTACATCAACAACAAGACAGAAGAAAGAGAAATTAAGGAGTCAATCCCATTTACAATTGCACACAAAAGTGTAAGATACCTAGGAATAAGCCTAACCAAAGAGGCTAAGAATCTATACGCAGAAAACTGGAAAGTACTCATGAAAGAAATTGAGGAAGACACAAAGAAATGGAAAAATGTTCCATGCTCCTGGATTGGAAGAATAAATATTGTGAAAATGTCTATGCTACCTAAAGCAATCTACACATTTAATGCAATCCCTATCAAAATACCATCCATGTTTTTCAAAGAAATGGAACAAATAATCCCAAAATTTATATGGAACCAGAAAAGACTTCGAATAGCCAAAGGAATATTGAAAAAGAAAGCCAAAGTTGGTGGCATCACAATTCCGGACTTCAAGCTCTATTACAAAGCTGTCATCATCAAGACAGCATGGTACTGGCACAAAAACAGACACAAAGATCAATGGAACAGAATAGAGAGCCCAGAAATAGACCCTCAACTCTATGGTAAACTAATTTTCGACAAAGTAGGAAAGAATGTCCAATGGAAAAAAGACAGCCTCTTCAATAAATGGTGCTGGGAAAATTGGACAACCACATGCAGAAAAATCAAATTGGACCATTTCCTTACAGCACACACGAAAATAGACTCAAAATGGATGAAGGACCTCAGTGTGAGAAAGAATCCATGAAAATCCTTGAGGAGAACGCAGGCAGCAACCTCTTTGACCTCAGCCACAGCAACATCTTCTTAGGAACATTGCCAAAGCCAAGGGAAACAAGGGCAAAAATGTACTATTGGGATTTCATCAAGATCAAAAGCTTTTGCACAGCAAAGGAAATAGTTAACAAAACCAAAAGACAACTGACAGAATGGGAGAAGATATTTTTAAACGACATATCAGATAAAGGGCTAGTGTCCAAAATCTATAAGGAACTTAGCAAAGTCAACACCCAAAGAACAAACAATCCAATCAAGAAATGGGCAGAGGACATGAACAGACATTTCTGCAAAGAAGACATCCAGATGGCCAACAGACACATGAAAAAGTGCTCCACATCACTGGGCATCAGGGAAATACAAATCAAAACCACAATGAGATATCACCTCACACCAGTGTGAATGGCTAAAATTAACAAGTCAGGAAATGAGAGATGCTGGCGAGGATGCGGAGAAAGGGGAACCCTCCTCCACTGTTGGTGGGAATGCAAGCTGGTGCAGCCACTCTGAAAAACAGCATGGAGGCTCCTCAAAATGTTGAAAATAGAACTACCCTATGACCCAGCAATTGCACTACTGGGTATTTACCCTAAAGATATAAACGTAGTGATACAAAGGGGCACGTGCACCCCAATGTTTATAGCAGCAATGTCTACAATAGCCAAACTATGGAAAGAACCTAGATGTCCATCAACAAATGAATGGATAAAGAAGAGGTGGTATATATACACAATGGAATACTATGCAGCCATCAAAAGAAATGAAATCTTGCCATTTGCGACGACGTGGATGGAACTAGAGGGTATCATGCTTAGTGAAATAGGTCAATAGGAGAAAGACAACTATCATATGATCTCCCTGGTATGAGGACGTGGAGATGCAACATGGGGGGTTAGGGGGATAGGAGAATAAATGAAACAAGATTGGATTGGGAGGGAGACAAACCATAAGTGACTCTTAATCTCACAAAACAAACTGGGGGTTGCTGGGGGGGGTTGGGAGAGGGGGGGTGGGATTATGGACATTGGGGAGGGTATGTGCTACGGTGAGTGCTGTGAAGTGGGTAAACCTGGCAATTCACAGACCTGTACCCCGGGGATAAAAATACATGATATGTTTATAAAATAATGAAAAATAAATTTAAAACAATTTTTTAAAAAGGTAGAGGTTACATTGTCTAAGAAATATTAATTTTCATGTTTTACACATTTTTCTTCCTACAAAGCAGACAACCGTAATAACGAAAGACATATAATAAGAACTGGCATTAAGCTGTTCATGATACAAGACTGTATTCCTCAAATCACTTGCTAAAAAGTATATGTTTTTTAAGAAATCAAAAAAGAATCTAAGGCATGTCCCTCTGATTTAAAGACCTTATCTGTGTCTTTACTATCAATCAGATGGTGAAATGTGCAGATTGTGTCTTTAGATTTCTTTTCTCTTTCTTCATCTCACAATAATCATTTGTTTCTTTAATTCATAGCATTAAGAAGTCATTGCCTTAGAATTTTTGACTTCATAAATCAAGAAGAAATGTTTAGAGGTGCCTATGTGGCTCAGCATTAGGTGTCTGCCTTCAGCTCAGGTCATGATCCTGGGTTCCTGGGACTGAGCCCCTGCATTCTGGCTCCCTACTCAGAAGGAAGCCTGCTTCTCCCTCTCACATTCCCCTTGATTGTGTTCCCTCTCTCACTGTTTCTCTCTCTGTGAAATAAATAAAATCTTTTTAAAAAAGGAAATGTTTAAATATGTTATTAATAAAATAAAAACACTGGCACATTGGCCAATATAAATTACACATGAATGGGAAATTTTAAGTCCATTGATCAAATGTAGGTATGTTAAGTATAAAAGGATGAGTGGAGTCCAAATAAACAGATATTTGTTGCAACTATACAAAATATTCTCTACGTTTTCTTGGGAAAGTGTATGTAACACCCCCCTGCCAAAGCTTCAGCTCGGTACATGTATAGGGATGTATGTGTATGTGTTAATACAGAACATAGTTAATGTAATAACTGTATGCAGATTTCTGTAAGAGCCTACAAAATAATTTACATGAAATAACTTGATAAATGCTAAATCTGTGAAAATGCTTGCTGATAATTACTAATGAATTACCTTTAACTAGCAACTGAAATACAAACATGACTTTAGATATCTGAATATTCATTCAGATATTACTCCATTAAAATTGAAAAAAATAGTTTTGTTATTCATCATGCAGATTGATAATCATATATTTTTACTTCTTGCCAACAAAAAAAGTGGTTTTCCTAAACATTCATTTCAATTTGATTTTGTTTTCTATTATGTTAATATAACATAATCAAATATTATGTCTGTAAAATTAACATTTTGGTTAAACTTTTTATAGAGAAAAGAAAGTATATGTCTGTTAATGTAAATAGAGAGTTAACCAATAATGATACATGATGAAAACAGCTAGAGTCACTTAATTGTTCTTTGGAAATAAATTACCTGCCACTCCCATGATGTAGAATATTACTTGTTTTATATTTTCATAAAAATCATTTAAAATTTTGATATATGGCAACACATATGTTGGACAATAATTAAAGCACTCCAACCCATTAAATTATTCTTTATTTGTTATTTACTTTTTATGTTATATAGATTCTGCTATGTATTTTTTTTGTCCTTTTCATGGCTTTGAACTCTCAACTATGTGTAAAAGGCTCAATTAATTTTATATTTTTTCTCCATGGTTATATTTTCTTTTCCATGTTAGTGAATGTTTTATCTAAAGGTTTAATGACTTGGTACTAAGAACCCTTATGCATACAGATCATTTGATGTGATTTCCCTAAAGTTCCCAGCACACATACTAGGTCCTAGATGCATAATACTCTACTAGTATTCTCCTAATAAAGATCACATTATCTCTCCAACTGCTTTATAGAATATTATTCTGCACACATATCAGAGTGTGAACTTATAATTTTTGGTTCATTTTGATCCTGTCATTGTTTCCATGTGGTCAAAATTTCCATGAATAATTCCTAAAGTAATTTATTATCATTTTGAGGCATTATCTGATGGAATAGGTTACAACCAACACACACACACACGAGAAACTTGTAGCATCAGATACTTACCTCAACTGGTTTGTTTTAATGAGCATATACATGTCTAAAATGCTTCCTTAGATTTCAGAATACGTTTCTTTATAATAAAACCATTCATGTGTCATATGTATTTATCACAATAAGCAACTCCCTAGTGGGAACTATCTTTATACATTCTCCAATCCCTTTTTTCTCTTATTTATCCTTACCAAACTCACACACAAATTATCTTTCTTACAAATAAATTTTTTTTTAAAGATTTTATGTATTTATTTGACAGAGAGAGATCACAAGTGGACAGAGAGGCAGGCAGAGAGAGAGAGAGGGAAGCAGGCTCCCCGCTGAGCAGAGAGCCGGATGCGGGACTCGATCCCAGGATTCTGAGATCATGACCTGAGCCGAAGGCAGCGGCTTAACCCACTGAGCCACCCAGGCGCCCTCTTACAAATAAATTTTATCAAAATATGTATTAAATACCACATTTAAACTGTAATTGAAAATGGGACAGCATGCAGCCTACAGAGAGCATTGCAGGAAAGTAACTTTTTGCTAGGCCGTTCGTCTCTATAGTAGCTCTGCTGTTTTGGCCACGTGGACAGGGAACCAGGTGGGCTGGTCCAGGGCATAAAGGGGCTGGTAACCCAGCAGTCAGTACCATTCTCCTCTTTCAAAAGTCAATATTCAGAAACAAATGTCTAGTCCCTAAGATAACTCAGGTCATCCTCCCTGAAGAGCTTTCTGCTTATCATTGAGTATAGATTGAGTATAGATATTGTTTTATCTCGTTTGAAATTACAGTGTTTGCTTATTTTAAGAAGCTGCATTTATAAAATAGTTTGGGAACATTACAAACATTTTATTTAAATGGGTGACTCAAGCATGTTGGTTTAAATTAAACCACATGCTTGGGATATTCATGGAGCTATGTAAGGACTATATTTTATGAAAATGCAGGGTGCTGAACAGCAAAATTTAATCTCGAGGGCACTTGTCCTCAGTCATGCGAGACAAGATGTATTAGCCATGAATGGATTGCAGCAGTGCTACTTGAGTTTCTTTAATTTTCTAAACCAAGATTGTAAAAAGAATCAGTGGTATTGAATCCCACTGGCTATGGCAAAAAGGCACTGCTCAGAGATAAAGAACAATTTATCTTCTGCTGTAAACGAGAGCAGTTTTGGCAGATAGTAAAATACATCACAGTATAATATACTCTAGGAAGAACATTACAAAATATGGATTTTTTTCTTAAAATTTTAAGAGTATTGCTTCAGTATGATTTCCTATATAAAAGGCAAGTGAGAGTGTTAATTGCAAATTACAAATATTAAAAATGTAAATTATAGTCTAGGAGGGCATATGTATATGTCTTTATGAGACATATTCTTAGCAATGATTCAGTAAAAAGAATAATATTTCACTTATGTAACTAAAAAACTAATTAAGCTTTAAATATTCCACGAATTACCACTATTACTTCAAATTGAGTAGTGCCAAATTAGAGTGGTGGGTTTTTGGATGGTGCTTTTGATTTACCATATTATAGTTTATAGATTATAGGGTTTATTTTATCCAGATTTTTTATAAGTGCCCAGAGACTCTAGCATTGGATGGTAGGATAGTTTCCCCTCAGTTCAATATCCTGCTTTTTATAGGCTTTTTTTTTTTTCAATGTAAAAGGTTATAGGTGGCCTGGTTACACCTCTCTTATTATTCCTACTTAGTACATTAACAATATTTGACATTTTTTTAAGGAAAAGAACATTCATTTCTAGTCTATGTCTTTAGGACATTACAAGGAAGGAACTCTGTGAGAAATATGAAAGAAACACTAACCTTGAAGTTTAAGAATATACTTAAACTTTCTGTGCCTCACATAAAAGGAGGAAATATTGTAAGATAATGGAAACATTAATTTTTTCAGGTAATTGAATGTGTATTTTATTTTGTCTCTTTCCCCAAGGTAACACAGGTATTAGGATGCTTCATAACTGAAAAACAAAACAAGTTTTTCCTTGTATATCTTTTAAATAATTTCATAAGAAACAATCAAGAAAATTCAGTACATAAGAACTTTGATAATCAATACATATATAAGGCAACATAAAGTGTCTGGAAAATAGGCACATAAGCAATAATATCTCTTTAATGTTGATATTTTTGAGACTCAAAATACAAAATTTAGGAACTACATTTTTCTAATGTCAATCCTTCTAAGCACCCATATTGCTGAGATCTTTGGCATCAAAGAACTGTACATACAGGAACCTTAAAGGGTAATACTAGGGAAGGCTGGCTAGCTCATTTGGTACGGTATGCAATTCTTGATCTAGGGATCATGAGCTCAAGCCCCACATTGGACAAAGAGTTCACTAGGAAAAGAAAAAAAAAAAAGATGAAACTAAATTTTCAGGCCAAAAATGTCATTTAATTCTTCTTCTAACTCAGTATCAGGGATATTATTTTTTCATGTAATATATTCATTTATTCTTAGATTATATGGTATTCTTTTCACTTTAGAAAACTGCATGTATATTTGTTAAAATAGTTTATTTTCAATCACATATATATTGGAATCACAGGTCAAATTACAACACTGAAAACATAGCTACCATATACCATTGTCATTCTTTGGAACTCCATTCTATCCATCAACTCTAAGGGTTTACTATCATAATATGAAGGCATACTTGGAGAATACACAATCTAATGATAATATCAAAATTATTAATGATACTGGTCTAAGGTATTATTTCATTTTTGCTTCAATGAACATCATCCTTATACAACATAAAGAGTATCATACCTAAGATAATTATTTTAATATTATGAAAATCTGAAAAGAATGCAGAAATGTCAAATGCACTAAAATCAACAGGAAATTCAAATCATTACTTGAAATTGCAAAAGGAAGTATTTGAACACAATAAAAGGCATTAATGTGTGTTCAAATGTTGATCTCTCTTAAAACTTCTTTGTACATATGAAAATAGGGACCTATTTCTTCACTGAACAGAGATTATTGTTACAGAGCCACGAAGCCTAGCCCTCTCCATATACACAAATCAGATGGCAAAGGACAGAAAGCTAGTATCTTTGTACAAAGTAATAAAAAACAGGATAAAAGAAGTGACAAGTTTCTATTCTTAGTGGGAACAGGCTATTCTAAATAAATACTTTATTGACCATCTAACTTTGGGTCTCAAATGTAGGGAACGTACCAAGGAGTAATCCCTGTTAGAGTCAACGTGCAGAGCAAACACGTTCAGGGAAGTTGCCAAGATTCCCTACTGGTTCTCTCAAAAACATGAAAATCAATTGCCTGACTCAGAGCTAGAGTGAGATTACACATTCAACTTTCCAGGGAAATACTAAAGAGGAAGGTGAACTCCCCAACCTCATGGTAAAGACTGTTTACTTCAGCACCTGGGAGGGTACTGGTATCATGAGAGCATCTGATAGACATGAAGAACTGGTTAAGATTTGGGGAAGCTCAAGTTACCTTTCACACAGGGGTTTTTAAGTTTCTCTTATTTCTCTTTTGTTCTGAAGATTTTGGTTTCTGACCAGGTGCCATGCGAATGGCAAAACGAGCTTCTCAGGGTTCCTAATTGGACTTTCATGTTTTTTCCGATGTTTTTACCTTCTTCCCATGCAATGGAAGCCATGACAATGAGTCCCAAATAGGGAGAATGTTTGCTTTATCATCTGCTGTATGGACTGATCAACACGCATCCGACACAGGTAGTGGAGCACCAGGACAGTATGTTGTATCTCGCACATTAAAGGAACTTCTCTCTCATGCACATATCTGAGGACATCACGTTGTCAACGTATCACTGTCCCATCATGACAATGAGGCCCAGGGATTTATCAAAGACACACAGCACTGCATTCAGTACCCAAGCTTACTCACTGTAATAGGCTAGTGGCCTAATTGAAGGAGGCTCATTATTAAATTGTTAAACCACCAGCACCAAAGTACTTAAGAAAAGGAAGTCTATCCCTTTGAGCGTTAAAAGTCACTGCTCTTAGTGTTGTTTTCAGTATTTCCTTATAATTTCAAATTTTACCACTGGTGGCTCTAGCAGCCCATTCCTAATGTCCATTACAAAGTTCAGATAAATTAGTTTCCTAGGGAGTGATAGACCTAAAGTGCTTCCACACTTTTAGATACTATGCATAATTTTTTTTTTTTTAAATCTATGTTGGGGCGCCTGGGTGACTCAGTTGGTTAAGCATCTGACTCTTGATTTTGGCTCAGGTCATGATCTTCAGGCTCTAAGATCAAGCCCAGTGTCAAGCTCCACACTGAGCATCAGAGCCTACTTAAGATTCTCTCTCTCCCTCCCCTCTGCCCCTCAACTCCCCCCACCACCTTGTGCACTCTAAGTAAATAAATAAATTTTTAAAAATCTATGTAAATTTTTAAAAATCTATGCAAATTTTAATTAAAATTATTCTTCTAATAACTATATAATAACTCAGATTATTTTTCTTGTTAGATTATGTAGTATATTAGCTTGAAAACTAGCAATGTGGCAAAGAGAAACCCAAAGACTTAAATCAGAGAAAAAAGTGATGTATTTTTTATAGAAACATGGAGTTAAAGACAAAATATTTTATTGTAAATTTCTGAAAAGCCCTACAAGATAAAGTTACAGATTTTTTTTTTTTTTTTTTTTGGTGGGGGGAGTAGGGAATGTGGTCTAACACCTACACAGCTTTATTACTCTGTATCATAGTATCCAGGGAACACAACCTATATGAAATTCCTAGAAATACAAATAGAATTAGGAACGACCATACCCTTCATAACTGCATACATAAAATACTGCATACCTTATGTGAGCAGTGAATTATAAGGCATTATATACTATGTCTTAAAGAGCAACACCAAGCTGCAATTTTTCTTGTTGTTGTGATAGTGGTAAATTAAGTTTGAGGAAAACTGAGAGCAGTTGCGTAGGCATAACCCAAAGGTATTTCCAGCATTAGCTTTCAGTAAATTTGTTAGTGTCTTCTCTCTCCCTCACTTTCACCCACTCCCTGCCTTTGCCTTCCTCCAAATGATACAATGTAAAAATTGTCTTATGTCAATGAAGGAAGCATTTTGGGGAGGGGTTAAGAGTACCAAAGGAAATTCTTAATGATATTATATTTGTTTTGAGTTTATGTTAACGTTTATTTTCACCTTAATACATGCCGAAATACTGACGAAAATATGCACTTATGTGAAAATTACAGGGAAGATGAAATTCTGTACTTCCAAAAATAATCACTGAAGGAGAGAAAATGACATACATGTAACTTTAATAAAAGAGTTTCTGGCAAATTGAGATAATAAGACACAGTCCCACAAGAAGTCATTTTAATAATTGAGATTAAAATTAAAATTTTAATAACCTTTTTCTCATTTTCCTGTGTCCCATATAACATTGGCAAGTAGACTTGAGACAACTTAATATATAATTTGGGACACTCAGACTATGCAGCTAGCATCAAATTTCTATTGCAGTAGAACACTACAACACCTGACTTAGACCATGTAGCTAAAATTATCTGAAAATTTTAGTAATGTTACCTGGGTCACAGGAGATTGGAGAAAGTACAAAGAGCTATATAATACGGGTCTTTTATGTTCCACCAACAGTTAATGTTTTATTGTTCCTTCTCTCTAAAATGATATGATGTCAAGATAGAGGGAGTGTTCAAATTAATTTAATCATTATAGTGATAAAAATACTAACCAAAGATAAGAAAACCTTATTCTTCAGTATTTAAGAAACAATACCCAAAAATTGCATGTAATACCTTAATTTATTGTCTTATTTTGCAACATGGCATGGTTGAAATAAAACCTTAGTCAACAGAAGTACAACTTTCACTATCTTGGTTGTGAAAGAGTGTATTTTACATATTAAGCTCTGCGATAGTAATTGTTTTGATCAATCATTTAACTCAGCTATCTCTTTGGCAAAAGAAGCAGATTACTGTAGATTGAAGATCCTTAAAAATGAGCTTTTTAGGGGCACCTGGGTGGCTCAGCGGGTTAAAGCCTCTGCCTTCAGCTCAGGTCATGATCCCAGGGTCTCGGGATCGAGCCCCGCATCGGACTCTCTGCTTGGCTGGGAGCCTGCTTCCTCCTCTCTCTCTCTCTCTCTCTGCCTGCCTCTCTGCCTACTTATTATCTCTATCTGTCGAATAAATAAATCTTAAAAAAAAATGAGCTTTTTAAAAGTAATTATTCATATGTTAACAACACATAGTTATACACCTGCCATCCCATTCATTAGCACAAGGTCAGTGCACAGTTCAACATCAGCAATGTGAACTTCTAAAGGCTGAAAATTTCTCTACTTTCTTTTTTTTTTTTTTTAGATTTTATTTATTTATTTGACAGAGAGAGACCACAAGTAGGCAGAGAGGCAAGCAGAGAGGCAGGCAGAGAGGCAGGCAGAGAGGCAGGCAGAGAGAGTGAGAGGGAAGCAAGCTCCCTGCCGAGCAGAGAGCCCGATGCGGGACTCGATCCCAGGACCCTGAGATCATGACCTGAGCCGAAGGCAGTGGCCTAAACCACTGAGCCACCCAGGCGCCCCGTCTACTTTCATCTGTAGGAAAAACTATCTACTACATAGTAGTCAAACAAGGAAAAGCATTTGGATTCCCAACCTACAGATCTAAGAATAAAAAACCATGGCAAAGGAGTACATTAAAATACACTGCTCAGAAGTGGAACAAGACACTTCTACATTTGGTTTAAAATATGATCTGAAAACAAAGTAAGACTTTTCCATAGCTATAGGCTAATCAAGAGTCAGTTTAGGTTACTCACAGGGAAATCAGATTTTGATGAAACCAGTTAAGAGTCGATTTAATATTTAGATTTGCCTTTTTTTGTTTTAAAGTGCCAGGACCAGTGCAGTGCATACCTCCATAAGGGCAACAAATTCCATTTGAACAGTAATTCTGTTTAAAAATGTGGCACCTTAAGTATGAAGCACAAAATTCATGATTAGTAAATATTGATTACATGAAATGGACATAAAGGCACATAAAAAATAACTACACCCTGGTGGTAAATTAATATTTATCTCAAACATTTTAAGCAAAATAAGGGGAAAAAAAGTCTTCTCTTTCAAAGTGTAATATGCCACTTCTCTCCTGGGGGCCAAAAGATGTTCTATGATTGTTGGGAGGATGAGGCTGAGGCTGCTGGCAGTTCCCCAGCCAGTTCTCTCCTTAGGCTGAAAAAGTATCTCCATTTTTTGTCCCACCCTGAGGAATGTTTGTTTATTTTTTTTCAATTTTTTATTTAAATTCTAGTTAGTGACCATACAGTGCATTATTGGTTTCAGGAGTAGAAATCAGTGGTTCATTACTTACATACAACACCCAGCGCTCATCACAAGTGTCCCCACTTTTTAGATGGCTGCCCAAAATAAAGACCACATTTCTCAGCCTCCTTCATAGCTAGGGGAATACATATGACTAAATTTTGACTTTAGGGTAGGAGGTGCAGGAAAGGAAAAGACAGTTTGGGAACTTTGGAGAGCCTGTGACTTCTTCCTTTCCCGTCCTCTTTCCCATTGAACATAGAACACCTTGTTCTAGTCAGTTCTGGAACTGGAGGGACCTTAAGCCATGATGTGACTGCAGCTAGGGAAAACGTAAACCCTACCAACGAGGCAGAAGGAACCTGGTTCTGTGATAGTCAGGAAGCCCTGGACCACCTACTTCTGGGGGGAAAAAAAAATATGTGACAAAAATCAGTTTCCATCTTTTTTCACAACTGCTACTTAGTGTTTTCTATCACTGTAACCAAACCTAGTCCTATATAAAAATGAATGCTCATCGTGAGTGCTGTGAAGTGTGTAAGCCTGGTGATTCACAGACCTGTACCCCTGGGGATAAAAATACATTATATGTTTATTTTAAAAAAAATGAATGCTCAATTTTCTTTTCTTTCTTTTTAGATTTCATTTATTTATTTGACATGAGAGACACAGCGAGAGAGGGGACGCAAGCAGAGGCAGTGGGAGAGGGAGAAGCAGCCTTCCTGCTGAGCAGGGAGCCCAATATGGGGCTTGATCCCAGGATGCTGGGATCATGACCTAAACCAAAGGCAGACACTTAAGGACTGAGCCACCCAGACACGCCTCAATTTGATTTTCTTAATAAATACTATATTTTCTGGTTTATCACATTTTTCTTTGGTATTTTTCTACTTTGTATTTTCTTTGACTAAAGAATAACTAGAAGATTTAAATAGATCATGCCAGTTTAGAAAATAATTTGATAAATTTGGAAAAATTGCTGGCCAGAAAATGAAACAAAGGCAATGAGTGACACCACTTCCTTATACTTACACAGGAATTTATTATAAAGTACAAAATTAAAAATCACCCCAAATATTTGGATGTTAAAGACAGCTTAGGATTTTGACACCAGTGTAAGACTGAGTGGATACTATACTGAGTTATAATGATCTTTCAACCTAACTTTTCAATAAAGAATTAATTCAGATAAAGTGAATTTTACATATTGACCATTTCTAAGTTGTATTTAATTTAAAACACATGTTTCCTTTATGAACTAGCAGTGATAAGAATTTAATCTATATACTACTATAAAATGGCATAACAATAGTTATAACTGATATATGAGTGGTTAGTACCAGTTACACATACTTTGAAATTTCTTCCATTTAGTTCAAAGGATCTGCCAATGTCTACTGCCTTCATTTACGCTGTGTGGAAACAACAGAGAATTATATTACACATATTTCAGCAATGAACAACACATCTTCAATTAATTGTGTCTTCTTTTGTTAGATCATATGAAGTACTTGGTAATAGCTTTGGGGAAAAAAAGTATATTAATTCCTCCAAAAGTGAACATTTGTCCCACAAATATCAAATATATACCTTTTGCTCTTTTTTTTTTTCATGTCTTTTAGGAACATAACACTCATAATTTCACTTTAACATCGCATATTAGGGCAATAGTTGAAGATATTTTAAATGGAAAGTAAACTCTATGCTTATACTTTTCACAATGCATATAAGTCATGTGAAATGAGAAAATATGAATAGCTTGGAAGAGGTTTGTACATGCACATGCAAGGACAGCAATGCCATTACTGCTACCTGACTGACCACAAGTGTAAGATTCCATGGATCTTAAGATGTGTCATGATTTCAAAGATGTTAATATGTGGGAAGGGTGAATAAGTGTCTTATTATAAATGAAATGTAGGGTATATGTATGTATTTGCTAGCTATTTTTTGATACTTAAAGTTCAATTAAATTCACTTTAATAGACACCTAATTTTAATGGAAATGTATGAGAAATGAAAATTAGAAGGGTCATAATAATTTGGTCATAATCACCAAATCATCCAAACTTAACATGACTCTGGCTTGATTCTACCAAAGATCCACAGAGTGAAATGTCAGGATAAGAACTAAAAATGCTACAAGTGTAAAACAAAGTTACACACGGGACACCTGGGTGGCTCAGTTGGTTGGGCCACTGCCTTTGGCTCAGGTCATGATCCTGGAGTCCTGGAATCGAGTCCCATATCAGGCTCCCCCTGCTTTGCGTGGAGCCTGCTTCTCCCTCTCCTGCTTGTGCTCTCTCTCTGTCAAATGAAGAAATAACATCTTAAAAAAAAAAAAAGTCACACAGTGATAACTTTGTGATAGCTGGAATTACGTAAATGACTACATAACTGTCCTTAATGATAATCAAAAAGACCATCCAATAGGATCTTGTGATGGTCTTTAGATTCTCCTAAACTCCACATTTAATGAGAAAAAATAATTCATCATTTCCTCTTTCCTCACCATTTTCCTCTTTTTTTCCCCTCTCTAGCACAGAAGCTCCAAATAAGATCAAAATTGATTTTAAGAATAAAAGATTCTTTGAAGAAGTAAGCCGTAAGCCAATAAATGCTAACCAGTGCAGCCATTCCAGTCAATAGTCATCATATCAGTAGAACCACTGTGTTTTTCAGTTCTTTAAGCAGTGATGTGTGAAAAGTCAACAATGTTGAGATTTAAGGGGGAAAAACTGTTGATGCTTGCTATCTTTTACAGCATTGTGGATCACTCACAGTTCACAGCATGTGAAACAATGCAATCTGTTTTTCATATATCCAAACTAATTACATGCTGACTTCTTTCCAGTATTGTTCCAGTTTGAGTTACAAGGACAAAAAAAAAAAATTGTATAAAAATAACCAGGCAATGTCAGTGAACTATATGATTTAAACATATATACATAGATTCTCATTTCCACTAAAAGTCAATATATAGAATAATTAAGACTCTTAGATTTGATTTCAAAATGAAAATATACATAAAGATGTTAATAGGGTATAGCCCTCAATTCTGATTTGTGAGAAACACTAAAAAATACTTCCAGTTTCCTTTCTACAACTTTGTGTGGCAAATTTACATCAAGTCATCAGATCTGTAAGGACATATAGCAATGCTTAAAATTAAAGTTATATGCCCCCGTGGAGTACAGTATAAAACAATAAACAAATATGAAACTGTATTAATGATAGACAAAACTAAGTGACTGAAATATGAAACCTCTATTATACCGCAAATGTAAGACTTTCTGTCACAGCATTGTAACTGGGAAGAAAACAGAAACACAATTTTCTTTAGTAAAAACATAAAAATAATAACAATCACCAAATTATATTGTTAATACATAATTTGAAACTGATTTTGAGTTAAAATACTGACACTCAAATTGCAGTGCCCAGGTTCTTTGATTTTCTTTTTAAGTTTTAATTTAAATTCTAGTTAGTTAACAGCATAATATTAGTTTCAGATGTACAATACAGTGATTCAACACTTCCATACCACACCCTGTGCTCATCACAGCAAGTGTCCTCCTTAATCCCCATCACTTATGTTATCCATCCCCTCACCTACCACCCCTCTGGTAACCATCAGTTTATTCTCTATAATTAAGAGGTCTGGGGGCACCTGGGTGGCTCAGTGTGTTAAGCCTCTGCGTTTCGCTCAGGTCATGATCTCAGGGTCCTGGGATGGAGGCCCAAATGGGGCTCTCTGCTCAGCGGGGAGCCTGCTTCCCCCTCTCTCTCTGCATGCCTCTCTGCCTACTTGTGATCGCTATCAAATAGATAAATAAAATCTTAAAAAAAAAAAAAAAGAGTTCTATGGGGTACCTGGGTGGCTCAGTGGGTTAAGCCTCTGCCTTCGGCTCAGGCCGTGATCTCTCAGAGTCCTGGGATAGAGCCCTGGGCACCGCATCAGGTTCTCTGCTCAACAGGGAGCCTGCTTCCCCCCACCCCTTCTGCCTTCCTCTCTGCCTACTTGTGATTTCTGTCAAATAAATAAACAAAATCTTTAAAAAAGAAAGTTTTTGTTTCATGGTTTGCCTCTCTCTTTTAACATTTTGCTCATTCCTTTAACTTTCTATTACTTCTCCATTCTTACCCAAACCACCTAGGTATCAGGTCTCCCTGGTATTAGACCTAATATCAGGTCTCCTTACTCCACAGTCACAATCTACTTGAATTTCCAGATATGGGAAAACTAGATAGGGCTGACACACCCACAGCAAGACTCTAAGACCCAGAAGAGAAAAGAGACTGATTCTCTGGCCTTCATCTACTTAGAAATTGCTTTGAAGATAATGCTGGATGCTAAAGCAGATGCTAAAACTGCATTTTCCAGCTTATTTCTATTTCTACTGAACAGGAATTAGTATTTAAATCTCGTTAGTCTTCATATATATATATATATATATATATTTATATTTTACCTTCACAATTCCTTTGTTCCTTTTTTTTAACAATTTAAGTAAGTTTCATACTCATAAGTGATATATTATCAGTGATTTTTATTAAATTAAAAAAGTACTTCCATTCATTTACTTGAAGCTTATCAAAACAATGCAGATACTATCCTAGTGAATGTCTAGAATGTGTCAGACATGATGCCAGATGTTGGGGATACAGAGATGAATGAGATTTCTGTACTCTCATGGGCCCATTGTTTGGTGAAAAAGACAGAGATATACATCTAACTCTAATATAGTGTGATATGATGAATGTTATACTAGAAGTATGATTAAATACAATGTGAGCACAGATGGCATGATTAATTCTATGAAAGAGAAAGGTCAGGAAATTTTGTGATATGTATGGAAAATGCTATTTTTAAAAGCATCAAATACACATTATTACCAGATGATTATACTAGAGTCTTGGCACAAACCTCTTTCTGAGAAATGTAGCATACTATAAGAAGAAAACAAAAATAACTTCAACATTTATGAAAGTATCTGAACCAACAGCAACACTGAATATTCAAGAAATACCAGTGTCCTAAAGTTCACTGCATGCAAGTACCCAGTGATACTAATTTTGTATGGGGTGTTAAAGTGCCTCATAATTTGATGCTGCTATTTACATAACTTGCTATCTTTCTACATTTACAGTTCTGACCTTATTTAATGGCCACATCTCATGATGAACTAACCTTGACATTTTACTTTGTTCTCACTCTACAAATTGATTTTTTTTTTTTCAGCATGATGACTAATGAGTTAGAAACCAAAGAGGCTGGGTCTTCATAGCCATGACAACCATTAAAAGAGGGACAAAAGTTATGTTACGTTTTATTTCATCAAACCTCATTTTCATTTTCATCCATGGGGCCATAATACTATGGCTAGTGTTTTAAAGTGACTGATCTTTACTTTGTTGTCAGTGCAAAAAACTTAAAAAAATTGCTTCTGAGTTTATTTCCTTTTCCGTTGCTTAAAGATATGAAGGATATAAAGGATATATCACATTAGCCTCTTTCCTGAATATGTTCCTCACCAACTTCAAAGTACTTAAGGAGTTGTGTATTGAAGTAAGTGTAAAAATGTGTAAATAAGTTATAATGAAAGGTAAGCTTCACACAAGTTTAAAATGAAATGTATATTATATTTACACAAACACTATATTTATGTTCATTATTCAAAAACTTGAATTCAAAAAATTCAAAAAATTACTCAAAAAACTATATGGGAAATATATATATCAAAATATGTTATAAATATACAAATATAAATATGTCATAATATATAAGTAAAATATTTCAACAATTAACAAAAATAGCACAGATGGATTTTTATACTAGCCAGAATTTGAAAAACTGATGAATTCAAAAAGTATATAACTGCCTATATTTCTGAATGAATGTGTCTATAAAATTCATTAGAAAAATTCTTAAATGTTATGTCATATGAACAGTACTAGGAGTTATACAAAATTTGTACTTGTATTCTTTTTTCTTATATCAATTCAAGAAATGTTTTACATTAGTGTTAAAATAAATCTTCAAGTCATTAGTAAGCAATTAAATACTTTCATAAAGAAGTCAAGACCTCTTTTTGAATAATAGCAAATGTTAAATTCACCATTTTTAATCATCTGTGGACATCTTACCTGAGTGCACTACAAGAATGATCAAAGCCCCAAACATCACCTTTTACATATGATGCCTCATATGACTTTATCCATTTCTTTAAATACCTCCTATCCTGCCTCTATGAGGCATAATGGGAAGATAAAATTCGGGAAAAAGTAATTTGGGATTGAACAAGGATACAGGGATATGTGATTTGGGCATTTGCATTTACAATAATAAGATACCAATTTCTTAGAATTGAGCATTTGTATCCCAAAGATTATGGCTAGAGACAGAGATTTGCTGAAACTTCTATATAAAACTGAACTCTCTGCTAACATTGCTGAGAGGCCAAAAGAAAGCTTAGGATGGGATCTGAGGATGTATATAGTCTTATAATAGGAAGGGAACAAAATAACCACCACCAAAACCAAAAAACACAACAAACACTAGAAGATTGGAGTGGGGTGAGAAATAGAAGAACCAAGAAAAATGAATCATAAAGACTTACAAAAGACATATGGAGATATATTTTAAAAAGAGAGTTAGTTTTCAACAGTGTAGGTGTTAGAGGAATATATTAGGGTAAGAGGAATTAGTTATTCCTAGGAAGTGTCAGGTCCATGAGGAACTAAAGGCACATATTGTTAGGACCAAAAGATGAAGAATCAAACGCAAAAATAAACAAAATAAAACAAAAAGCAAAGGCAATGGATGCAAAATAGTATCTGATATAAAAGACTGTAAAAGAATGAAAAGGATGATATAAGTCTGAGAAAAGACAAAGGCAAAACTAAACTAAAAGGCAATATGTGGACTTATTAAACAAGTTTATATAGTAAAGTATGTAAGGAAAATAAATGATTTCATAAATCAAGTATTAGATAAGAGAATAATAGGGAATAATGTACACACTTATAGAATATAATACCAAAAAATAAAAGATGGACCAGGATGGAAATGGAACATAAACGAAAAAGACAGGGGCATTGTTTGTGCTCTCACAGAGCTTTGATCTTTCGATTAAAATAAAAATTGAAGTCATTTTTTGGACAGAAGAAATGGAAGAAGGGAAGCTGGTGAATTAAGATTTAGAAGACTTTTTGTGGAAAAAACAATCAGAAATAGTAAACACAATTTCATAAAACCAAATCACTGATAAACTATGCCTGTTAAGAACTCTGGGGGCACCTGAGTGGCTCAGTTGGTTAAGCTTCTACCTTTGGCTCTGGTCATGATCCCTGGATGGAGCCCAGCATAGGATCAGAGAAAACTGAATGGTCCTCTTTAAAAATGCTTTTCAATAATTTTATTTATTATACTGTTATGTGAAATGTGTAAATTCAATAATAACCAGAAGAAAGAAAACCATAAGTACCTTCGGAGAATTCCATTTGATTATAAGAAAGGGTCTATGTGATCTGGGAAAATGTTGATACCTCTGTTCTTCAACTGTAAAATAGAGATCCTAACTCTCCCCTAGGCATATATTCCACATTAAAGGATGCAGTATCTAGCTTAATAGAGTGAAATGGATTATATATAAAGAAGTTGGCAAACTATGAAACACTGATATAAATTTCAAATATTACTTTATATAATTTTAAGTGTCACAGTATAGATAAATCAAAGCGAGTATAACTTTAGTTTTATGTCAACATATTTCTGTTACATTGTGATAAGATTTTGTTTTTAACTCTCTGAATAGAAATGGGATTTTGTTTTATTTTACATTTATTCATTCAAATGATGAACTAGAATTACATATTTTCAGCTTTCCACAGAAATCTGCAGATATTTTTTCTTCCCATATAATTTTTATGTAGAAGGACCTGAATACCTAGAATAAAATTTCTAATAAATCTTCTTTGGAAAGATAAGAACGGGTATTTTTTAAATGATAGGCATATTAACAAAAAGTAGATTATAATTAAAGAGGATTGCTTCTGAAACATGGCTCACTTCAGAAATGAGAAAACATTTTTTTCATTACAGTCTGTATCAGTCTCTTGAGGCAACCTCATTTCAAACAGAAATGTATCATTATTTTCTTTCGACAATTATGCAATGATTTAAAGGTTTCTTTAGTAAGAATATTTTAATTGCTCATATATTCTACAAAGTGCTAGCTATTTTATATTCAATACCATTAGAAAACAATTTGATAAACATGATTACAAGATACAAAATTAAGCCGTTAAGTTCTTATTTTGATAAAGTATTCTGCCAGAATTTTAAAAACAATGGGTGCTTCATCTGCTTAAAATATACATTAACAAAACAAAACAAAACAAAAAACAGTGTAAGTTGCTTGTTTGTCTCTCCCCCAATAACGTAATGAGTAATACAGTCATTTCTAAAATTTGTGAAAATTTTACTTTTGCATTTATCTTATGAAGTTATAAAAATCAAATAAAAAATAGATGTACTTATTTTAGAGTAATTGGGCACTATTATTTTCAGGCAAGTTTGTGCATATATACTTCTTCAATACCAAGAAAGATTGAGAATTACTTATTTATCTTTTCCTTTTTTCTGTATTTTATTAATACTGAAAGCATGGACTCTGCAAATAATTTTTTTTTTTAAAGATTTCATTTATTTATTTGACAGAGAGAGAGATCACAAGTAGGCAGAGAGGCAGGCAGAGAGAGAGGAGGAAGCAGGCTCCCTGCAGAGCAGAGAGCCCGACGCAGGGCTCGATCCCAGGACCCTGAGATCATAACCGGAGCCGAAGGCAGCGGCTTAATCCACTGAGCCACCCAGGCGCCCCTGGACTCTGCAAATAAAGGCAAATTTCTTAATCTCTCTACCTGAAGTTTTCTTATCCATTAAAGGATATATTATTGCAAGAAATCAAGGTATCTCATCTATGTGTCAGACACACATGTAAGTACTCAGTAAATGGTAGCTATAATTATAATAACAACAATTATTATTAGAGGACATTTTCTTGTGTTAATAAAACCAAAGAAATTTAATACTTACTGAGTTGCATTTTATATTTTATGTCCATTATCCCCTTTTATGCATCTGGAAGACATTCCTACATTTACAATAACAGGAAAGTTTACTTTTTATTCGTTAGTATAGCAGTTCTCAAATTGTGGTCCAAAGACCTCAAAGTCCATGAGTCTTATTTATTCCATAGGTAGAAACTGTTTTCATAATAATTATAAGAAGTTACTTGCCTTTTTCCCTACAGCAACATTTACAACGATGTTGCAAAAGCAATGGTAGGTAAAATACCTAAAACTAACAATAGCTAACTCAGTGACAGAGTGTGTGCCACTAATTTTGAGAAAAGAATAATAAACTCTTGAGAAGACACATTTTTTCCGTATTTTAATTGAAGAAGCAGAATGTATGCATAAAGGGTTTCTGTTGGATTTCAAATGGCAGTTGTCTTGAAGAAATCACTTGGGTGATTGAGATGTAAGCTGAATTACATTTCTCATGAACACCATTTTTACTTGAAGGAATAACTAATGGTCAAAATCATTATGGCAGTGTACTTGGAAATATAACACTGTTGTGACAGTTTTGGTTGAAAATTTGCAAACCAGCAAAAATTAACCTTTCTGCTATCTTGAATCCACCACTATGAGCTTGAGAGCTTTCCAGTTCTCATATTATTTTTTGGATGATATCAGTGGTGATATTAACAAATCAGATTGTTTTTCTAATATTATTTAATGTAAGTGTAAGATATGTGCCCAACTCAGTAAACCAGTATTTTTTATCTGACAAAGATATATTCAAAGCACAGGATATATAGATGGCTTTTGTATTAACAGAACACACAAAGTTTAATAAGGTTTGAGATTCTATTTTGCAATTAATCATTTTGAAAACATCACTTGTCAAGTTTTAGTGTAGTATAAAAGAAGAACATCACAATTTCCCAAAAAGGCTATTAATGTACTCATCCTCTTTCAAATCAATATTGAAAAGGCAATATTTTCTTCCTATATACAATCAAATATCATATTGTCACAAATTGAATGCACAATCAGAAAGAGAATCTAGCTGATTTCTATTAAGGCAGACATTAAAAAGACATATAAAGAAGGTAAGACAATGATTTCATCTCATTTTAAAATGTATTAATTTTATAAGGACATGTTATTTATATAAACATATAATAGGTTTGCTTTTTATTAATAAATGAGTAAGTATTTTAAATTTCTCAATTTTAATATGATAAGTATTGGTAGATTTAACCCACATCAATGGAATCTCCTTGGTGTTCTAAGTACTTTTTTTAATGACAATAATTTTATTTTAAATTAGATTTAATAAAATTTGATTATAATGAAAACTCCAAGCTAATTTCTAGAATAAACAATTTTCTGAAAAAACTGCATAACACAAATAATAATTTTATATTTGACTTTCATGGCAGAGTCATAGAGCCTTTTATTCTGAAAATATTTTTTACCTTTACTAAATGATCTTTTTTTTTTTTTGCTCAAATGAAACTGAAAAAGCTTTATTTGTCTTTCTATTATGTTGTGCTTTGAAATAATTTTTTTCTCAGTAATTCTTATATCTAGGGTGGCAGATGGCTCATAGGTTAGGTGCCCGAAATGGACAGGACCAAATTAAAATATTTGGCTAGAAATTATCTCAGGAAGCCAAGCTTGGTGGTGGGCAGCTGGACACCAAATTTATCAAAAACTCAACAACAAAGGAAGCCAAGATTAATTTCTAAAGATACAAATGTTCAATTTTTGAAGAGATTCTTATAATCCAGATCACTACTTAATATTCACCCTTAATTAGCACTTCTGAGCATTTAATTGTTATATAGCTTTCTGTCTAAGCAAGTGGAAAATTTATGGAGGTAACAATCAAAATACTCAGTGTCCATATGGAAATTATACAGAAGTTAATAAATATGGAAATAGAAAAGATCAGATAAGAATTTTAAAATCCTTCTATCCACAAAACAAAACTTAATGAATACAAGTTGGAGAACCAGGAACTGGTTATGAGCTAGATAAAAAGAACTATCGAATACCCCTATGTTAGAACACAACCCGGATCCTCGCCAGTGTGACTGGGGTTGTGTTGGATCCTGTGAGAAAACTCCAGGAGATGGAGGGCAAGAGTCTTCCTGGCCCAATGCCTAGAATAAACATGGGAAGATCCCTGGAGTGCTTCCTTGTCCTCCTTTAGATGGATATGACAAGTGTGGAGAAGCCTTAACTTGCTCTTATCATTTAAAGCTAAGAGATAATCGTTGTTCACTTGTCTCACTCGATTGCCTGCACATAGCCCACATCCTGCATGTAGCTCACATCTCACACGTAGCCCACATCCTGCCTGTAGCCCATACCCTGCATGTAGCTCACGTCTTGCACATAAATCTATATCCTGTTTGTAACCGGATCTTGTGTAAAGTATAAAAGAAGTGATTTTTAACAAATAAAGTTATCTACTGATCGTCAGTCAGTTCCAATCACTCCAATCACCAGGATCCCCACCTCGTGAAGGTGACACCCCTACTTTCTAAACTTATATTTTAATGTGAGTAAAACATAGAAAGTTTTCATAAGAAGTACAAAAGGAGGAGTCTTTAAAAGAGAGACCATCTATATCAGGTGTATTGTAGGGACCAAGTACCAAAATGGAACAACAGAGAAGATCATGTAAGACAAGACAACTGAGGTAGGCAATCTGGGAGGAATGAAGTAGTTAGAAGAAGGAAGGGTAGGACAGTATTTGAGGTATAAGGCATGGAAACAAGAATATTTCTGATGGAGAGAAGTCTTGGATCTTCCTGATCACACTGCTGAAGTCAATGGCATATAAAAATTCTAAAAGCTCTAAATTTCAGGTAAATGTTTATATTATATTCTGGTAACTGCAGAGCAGAAAACATGATAAGCATATTGTGGAAAACAAGGTTTGATAAACAAGGATGCATGAAGACAAATTAAGTTCACTATTTATGAAGCCAGATGTATTTTTGTCCTGCTGAGATTTTTAAAATGTTTGCAAAACTGACTCAGTCTCTCCATATGGTTTAGTAATTTTGTTATTTTTGTTTCCAATAACAAAAAATACACATAGATCTGAAATGGTGATAATTAGTTTATAAAAATCCTTAATAAAAAGTTTCATTATGAGGTATTATGAAGATTCATGCATGTAATTCATAAAAGAAATATTACTTATAATCACATCTTTAGTTAGTACCAACTATTAAGTGACCTTTCTATAAGAAAACATCCAGCTATATTTTATTGCAGGGAGGAGGAGAATATTGAATACGAAATATTAAGACACCAATGTGATCAGTCCAGAAGTTTACAAATTGCTCATATAATGGCATACTTTTTTAGTGAAAATCTAAAAATATGTTTTCATATATCATGAATGTTTTTTTCAAAGAAACAGTTATTTCCTAATAAAACATAATTACAAAGTAACCTGGAGTTACTTCCAAGTTACACAAACTTCCACAAATCACATGAATGTCCCACGGTCCCTGTCATTACAAGGAGGGACTCCAATTCTAATGACCATCTAAATTCTCAAATCACATAAGCCCAAAATTCAGGACAGGATATGGCACTCTTCATTCAGTGAAGCCTTGTCTTCACACATGAGAACATCCTTTCTCACCTTGGTTTACCTCTAACACAGCAATCATCATATATATGAATTGAAGTTACCCAAGTACATGTTTTCTTATACCATAATACCCTTGAGAGTGGCATTCAGATTCTGAAGCAGAATTACAACCTCCTTAAAATATTAGAGATAAACTGATGTCCAAAAATTGTGCCTTGCACAAAATTCTGTGACTGGGCTGCTGAAAAACTTAAGAGTGTAATACAGGAAAGAGACTTTTGAAAATCCTACCAGAAATGGACTCTTCCATAATGAGTTCTCAAACTATGAAATCTATGATGATAGTTCTCTTCTCTATGATGCATTCCTGAAACATGCTGTGTAAGAGGCCATAAGAATGACTATAATTCCATTAGCCAAATAAATGTCCTTCCTCCTTTATAATATCATCTCTCCTTAAAAATGCAAAAATTTGAGAACAAAATTACCTGCATATAAAGTATAACACTAAGTAGCAAGTGGTGCATATATGCTAAACATTGACACCCCCCAAAATAGCATTACAATAATTCTGATTATTTCCTCCCACCCTTCAAAAATGTAACCAGTTTACCACTTAAGGCTTCAATACAATTTATTAAATGAAATATCTTTTTTCCTCTTCTTGATGTATCCAGTATACAAGTTAAAATTATCAGAGAATAAATTAGCAACACAAATCAGCAACATCCCCATCTCTCTGCAGCTTGACAGCTTTGTTATGGTTTCAATTCCCTAAGGAATGTCTCAGCACCAAGATATTGATTTGCGCCACTGCATTTTTCTAATTATTACCAATGCAGACCCTCCAGTTAATCAGTTCACTCTCACAGCAAGAGTGGCCTTCAGTTTAAATTCATTAGGCTGATAAATGACAACATTACAGCTGTATAACAACTGGTTTAATTAAAAATATTTTTGACAAAGATTAGAAGACTGTCGCATGTTTTAAGTATACCAGACTAACTACTGAAGTTGCTGTCCCCCAAGAACTCAGGCTTTCACTGATTTGTGATTTCAACATAGAATTTCTAAGTTTTGAAAAGGGGCTTCCTTTTTAATAACATTTATCTTGAGAACTATGTCAATATGAATGACCCTAAGAAAAATTGGTTAGGAAAGCTGTCAAATTCATTGACCTTTTCTTCTAATGTGTGGCCAGGTTATTTGAGATCTACTGACAAGAGGTGGGAAAGTGGAGGATGCTATTTAAAATGAGGTGAGAAATATTCTCTCTGACAAAATGCCTTGAGTATCTGTAAGAAAAATTTCATGCAGGGGATGCAGAAATGCAGAAATTTTGTGCTCTTTACATGTAAAATTCTATGTAATTCTCACAACTCCCCTATGAGGTAAGTCACATTATTCTTATTCACTGTATGAATAAATCCAGGCTTACACAATTAAGTAACTTTGTAACTTGTCCACCAGTTATATAGGTAGTGTATTATAAGTTGAATTAAAACATGTTTCTTTTTACAGAGTTCATGCTATTAACTGCTAAATGATGCTACCTCTAATATTGGAAAGAAAGGGAGAAAGAGAGAGAGAGATACAGAGAGACAAAGACTCTGGAGCACGTTTGATATATACATGGTAATTTACTTTCATCTAGTTTGGTCTAAAGACGGTTTGTTCTCAGATTTAAGATAATGCATCAAAGATTAACTAAGTAAACAGCATTATGCAAAGACATGAATGGTTTTTATCATTATTAATTTAAAATCATGATTTATGTTTAGGCTATGATTTTTTCAGTGGTTTTTAAAACTATACATTTCAATTTATTTGGAATCTTCCTAATAGTCTTGAAACAGGGAGTGAATGAAGACATCAGAACATTAAAGGAAGACCTGAATACAAAACTGAATCTTATTGCCCTAGTTTCTCCATTAGACAGCAGAAATCTAACAGATGTGCACTGAATACATGAATGCCCATGCTTTTAAACAAATGTCAGTGATATGGGCTGAGACCTTCAGACCAGAATCTGTATTATATAGTCAAGAAAACTACTGCTTATAATTTAAATGATGACATTATTTTTTCTTTTTAAGATTTTTCTTTCTTTTTTTTTTAAAGATTTTATTTATTTATTTGACAGAGAGAGATCACAAATAGGCAGAGAGGCAGGCAGAGAGAGGAGGAAGCAGGCTCCCCACTGAGCAGAGAGCCTGATGTGGGGCTCGATCCCAGGACCCCAGGATCATGACCTGAGCCGAAGGCAGAGGCTTTAACCCACTGAGCCACCCAGGCGCCCCTCTTTTTAAGATTTTTCTATTTTGGGGCAGCTGGGTGGCTCATTCTGTTAAGCATCTGCCTTCAGCTAAGGTCATGATCCCAGGGTCCTGGGTTCCAGCCCTGCAACCTGCTCCCCGCTTCATGGGGAGCCTGCTTCTCCCTCTCCTCCCTGCTCCTGCTCTCTCTTGCTATCTCTGTCTCTCTCAATCTCTCCAATAAATAAATAAAATCTTTTAAAAAATTTCTATTCTGATATTGCTTATGAGCAAAAACATAAGAATCATATTCTTGGTAATAATTCTGTCAAGAAAACTTTTCAGTATTTTAATATATTCTGCTTAATAAAAAACAAATAAATAATACATTTTAGAAAGTGCTCATAAAAATTATGTAAAATGAAAATATCTGGGCTTTTATTAAAATAACCTTAAGTTAGCTTGAAAATTTTTAAAATTTTCAGTTTTATTATAATAACCAGGTGCCATGTATATACTTCCTCATAAAATTCTCACAACAACCTTGTAGATCTATTATTATCTATTATTAGATCTATTAGATCTATTATTATTTATGATTATCTGAGAACCAGAAAAGTAACTTATTAAATACAGCCTCATAAGTAAATAACAGAACTTTATCTGAACCCAGAACTTGATCCGAGTCAAGTGACCATAAATTATTACCCATATCACACTCTCTTAGTTTCTCATCAGACCAGGATTAAATGACATAAATTCAAGAGATTTTTAAAAAAATAAAATTAGTTTAGAATTGTTACACCTAAAATGTAAACTATTTTGCTTAGGTATGATTTTGCAGTAGTAGTATATTTGAAAAGTATCTTGTTGGTAATAAAAACTGATTTTAATAGATTTAAAATTATCTCTTATGAAATACTAACTTTATTAAAGAAATTCTTCACTAAAATTTCCATAGTAGTCATACCTTGTGCTGTGCAAATAATTTTTTTTAACAGAAATTTGAACAGAGACAGAGGGTTACAACATAAAGAAAATATATAATTAAGAACTAAGACCATTCCTAAAATGTAAGGAAAATATATAATTAAGAAACAGATTATTCCTAAATATTTGCCATTATAAATTTACATACTACACATATATTCAGTGTCATTAACAGCATCTAGTAGTTTTTTTTTTTTTTTAAACCAAGAGTTTATGGATAAGTTTTAATAGCTAGTCTATCTTGGTTAGTAATTTTTATTTCTTTTTCAGGACTGATTATATTTCAAATAACCTCATGTAGTTAGTTATTGTATGACAGACAAAAAGAATCAAGTCTCGGACAGGGTGATTACTCTTCACCATAACTAATATAAAATTGGATCCGGATTACTCAAATTATTTATTAAAATTATTGATGTTTGATGATTTTGAAAGTAAGCCTTGAGGATTTATAGTTACATTAAGATGTAAATGCCATTTTGAGGAACTGACTTAGCAAGAAGAAAGAATATTGTAGAATAAAAGATGAAAGAAGGTAAGGTTCAGAAAAAAAAACAACTAATTTATGTATTAAATGTATTGTAATCTAAATAGCCATCAATATTCTTTGAGTGGAAGAATAACAAATCTTCAAAGTACCTAGTGGCTCAGCCAGGATCTAAGTTTTTGTGAAAATGGGTATTTATGTTTTTTATCACTAAATATAATTACAAACTATGTGAATTTTTTATAAGGAACTTTGTTGTTAAAAAGTTGTAGATACATTACAAAATGTTCTTTTACTATTATAGGTCTTTTAAAAAATAAAAATCAGGAGTAAATGTCTATAAACTGAAAGATCAATCAAAAACCCAAGTATTAAAAAGTTGTATTTTATAAATGACACACGTACCCTTTTTGTCTCCAAAGCCAATACTTCATAGTGGGCATTCACCTGCTTCTGAATCATCAGTGTCACAGGGCACAGACTTTACTGAATATCTAGAGAATAATTATCTTCTCAAATGGCAAATGTTATAACCTTCAGTTCCTAATTACCGAGGGAGATTTTGCATTTGACTCCATACATAAATTCATACATTCAGAATTCTTAAGTTGCACTAGGAGACTGATTTGACCTTTAATCATAACAACTGTATCACTTACATATATCACTTACATCATTAAAAATAAGTATTTACCAGCATGTTCACAATATACTCTTCATGTTACTTATTTTTTGATAAAACGATGGTATTTCCATTCATAATGTCTTTTGAAGTTCAGAAAATTAAGTAATTCGGAAACCAATTTATCTTTTTTATGTATATTTACTTTTATATTTCTGAGCTCTATAGAAAGAAAACAAATTAAAGCATCTTTTCTGTCACACTTATATTCTGTAACTTTAAAAATGGTACTAAGAAAAAAAAAAAAATGGTACTAAGAGCTATGAGGGCTCAATCATTGTTATGTTAGTGTAGGAAAATGGCCAACCATTTTCATTTTTACAGAACAGCTAACCCATTGAGCTCTTTTAGAGTAAACTGGAACCTATATGCATGCAAAGCATTTAATCACAAAAAACGTGGGTTAAATAAGGTACTTAAGAATATTCAGTACCTAAATGAGAAGACATACTGGAAAGAGGCTAACCTTTAGAATCTGAGTTGGGATGTGTACTGTTGTACTTAGTGGTTTTGAAACCTTGGACAAGGCAATTAATTTTCTTGGACATTCATCTCTTCATCTCTAAAGTAACAGTGATAATGCCTACCTCATGGGAAAGTCAGGAGAATGAGAAGCCATGTTATAAAGCACAGGGCCTCTTGGGTACCTAATAAGTGATAGTTAGGTACCCAAAGTTGTTCAAAAGTCTATCATCCTGACTGCTATTCCCAGCATCCTTAGTTAAGGGTGTTTAGTGCTACCCTGCAACAATCCCCTAAAGTTAGATGGATTGAGGTAAAATGCACAATCTCAAAGTAAGATCCTAAAGGAAAGGTTGAAAGAGAGTGCTTTGCATGAGACAAAAATCATTTTGTTCCCCAGAGGTAAGGACTGAGAAAACCAGATGTTACAAAATTGGAAGGGAAATCTACAGGGGAATCTGTAGGGGAATCTCTAATCTGTAGGGGAATCTGCTGGGCAATTTGTAGGGGAATCTCTATAGGGGAATCTCCAGAGTGCAACAGGAGCTAGGCATTGTGTTGGAATGAAGGGCTAAAAAAATTCTGAGAATGTTACATTCAAAGTGTTTAGCTTTTGCAGAGCTAAATTTAGACCCTCCTTTCCCATAACAAATGCTTTGTTATGAGTAGGGATTTTTCCCTGGTGGAAACCAAGTAAGAAACACTGCTTGATGTGGTAGGGATAAGTAATTGCATGTTTGTAAATAAGCATAAGTGAGCATTAAAAAAAGAAGAAAAAAAGCAAAAAGAGCTTTACTGTGAGTTCACAAAGTACCAGAGGAATACCTTGAATTTCACAGGATGTGGACCTCTAATATTAGCCAGTGTTATCCAGAGCACACGCAAATAAAATTCTACAATAGAGACAAACTGCCTGAGTTAGAATACTGACTTCCCACTATTGTGTGTTCTTGGGCAAGTTACTTAACCTCTCTGTGTCTCACTTTTCTCACTGTAACAGCAGCAATTAACAGCAGTACCTGACTTGATAAGGTCCTAGGCATCGAATGTAATACTCTTAGAAGAATGCCTGGCACATACAAAGAGCATTAAATAAAGGCGACTATTATTATTAGGAAAGTGCCTGCTGACCTTCCATCAGTAGCTATCATTATGATGTAAAATACACTAAGTTGCCTAGAGATGTCTTACTCATCAGAAAGGAAGGCTTGAGATTACATACAGACTAAGGAATGATCAGAAATTTTTGAAGGGTAAAGCTTTCATGACTTCCTTCAGCTATATTTCTTTTGAGAAAAATCTAATCTATGGCGTTTTAATAGAGGTCATAAATAGGGTGATGGAAAGCAGAGTGAGGGAATTATCACAAAAAATCATTTTGCTAAGTATACTGCTATCACCCTATTGTTAATACGTCCCCACTACCAGAATTAAAGACAGAAAAAAAAAATCTTAGGAAGGGTCTGTATAGTGTTCAGCTTTCGTCTACCTTCCTCTGCATGTCTTCTTCTTCTCAAGTATAATGCAGACGTTCAGTAACATTAATCCCTAATTTAATAAACAATGTTCGGGCTTACATTTCCATATGTGTAGGTCATTAAATCGTTTATATTTTTGAAAAACCACTACAAACGCTGAAAACCATTAGATTCCAAAAATTATTTTTCCAACTCCACTTGTAGAACATTCTATAAAGTATTGACATAAGTATTATTATCCCATGTTACTGTAATGGTTAAGCAAGTTGATACTGGAACCTATTGTGTTATCTATAGTATTAGCTCTTTTTGATACATTTAGCTTCCAGTCAGGTATTTATATAAACACACACACAGATATGCCTATATATAAAACAATATTTTAATTATAAATGATATTTTAGTTATCAAGAATCAACTCTATCATTTATTTTTTTAAATAGGCCAGAATTAGATAATAAATTTCATATTTTTTTCAAAACAGATGATTTGCATTTTCACAAAGATAACATTTATTAATTGAGAGTTTTTAATCTGTATTGCAAAAGCAGTGCTCAAGTCTGGGAAAAGGAACTTAGAATCTGGAAGATATACTTAAACTATTTGTTAAATACTTTGGTGTTATATTTATGTTATTAAGTCTATGTTTTTATTGTTTTTAAGTCCATTTTTAAAGAGAGCTAATGATCACAGTTTCTAATGTATTCTAAAATGCCTGTAAATTAAAATTTGTTTAGAAAATTAGATTCACCCTCTGATTTCAAAGATGTTTTCCCCAAATAAGAAAAATCTGTTCCAACATGTAATGAAAATTACATTTCTAAATTCCATATTCTTTAAAGATGTTCTGCTTTTATGAAAAAGCGGATTTTGTACAATGAAGAGTACACTGTGTAATTTTTCCACTCAATCCCTTTAAGAAGTTAGTAAAATGAACAATCAATTCACATGATCTTTACACAGTTGCTCAGTACATTAGAATATATCATACAGATAATCACTAGTTCAGTGGGAGTTCTCTGATTGCAGAGGATTTAACTGTTTAAGCAACCATTGGGTAGAATACTTAGCAGATTTCTCTGTTGGAAATATCACATGAATCATTTCCAAACTAATTCTAACAAAGCAAGTGGTGCAAAGTTCACACCAAAAGTTAAAATGTGCTCTTTAAGAATGGAGTTACTTATCTCCTTCACAAAATTCTCTTTGGTGTAACGACAATGATAATTGATTACAAAATTATTTGCATCTAATATCTAACTTTAAAAAATGTATTGCTGATTGGTACAAATGGCACCTAGGGAGTTATTTTTATAGGCTTTACTTTTAGAAACTGGTTTGCTGAAATCAGGTAAGTAGGTTTCATATACATTTCACAAGTCATATGTAAATCAAATTATGGTGATCCTCATTTTAAGAAAATCTAGATTAATGCTGAATTCATATAAACAAAGCAATAATGGCCTTTACCTAGTCCTTGAATATCAGATACTTTCCAAAATATGACTCTTAGTAAGTCACCTTCCATCTTTTCATCTATCTTATAACCAAAATATACTCTGAATTGGTCCTATTCATCTACTATAAAGCTGACTATTTCTCAAATCTGTCAAAGTTAATTTGAATTCTACTTTTACAGTATCCAAGGGTTTTTTTTTAGCATTCAAGATTCTATCAACTGCATACAACTTCCTATCACCCAGAATTTAATATGCATGCTCCTGTTTCAGCCTCCCAAATAGTGAATTATATGAAATAACACCGATCCTGTAACTCAGTCCTTCCATCCAAGATTCAATATAGCCTTTTAGGTCAACACTTACTCATTCATAAATATACATCACTCAGCTATTCTAATAACATGAGCACTTTAGTAATAATCATTACAGTTTCTAAAACTTTTCATTGTCATCACTAGAGGTATGGAAGAATTCCAAAAGTGTCCAGAAGGGTCACATCATTATTCATACACTGCCTAGAGTGACATTGCAAGTTCGAAAGAAACAAATTCATGAATCCTGCTGGCCAGAGGAGCAACCAAGGAGAGCAGACATAAAAGAAAGTGATAGAGTGTCCAGTGACACTCTATAACCTATTATACCTACTATAGTATTATCATACCTATTATACCTATTTCACAGCCATTCCTTCAGACTAACTCTGGAAGACAGTCCTGTGAAAATTTTTCATAGCTTCTTTTCACATATGCTTTTCCATCTTTCTTTTCTTTTTCTGAAATGATTTTTCTTTCCTTTGCTCTCTGCTTAAATACCGCTTCCTCCATAAACTCGTTTAGCTAAGAGCACAAATTCTAAATCATGATTGCTTGGATATGATATCTTGCTCTACCATTCAAGACAAGTACATGACCTCATTTTGTATCACATTCTTCACATTTAACATGGGGGTTATAATAGGACCTATTTCAGGAATGTTTTAAAGATTAAATTAATATATAAAAAGAATTTATAATGAAACTAATTATGTGGGTGTTTGCTACTATTATAATTATTGATTTTATGTGAGATCTTGTCCACCATGACAGAATTTATTAATTATATTTCTTCCCAAATGACTTTGTACATATTTTCCAAACATATAACATTGTAGTAATTTTGCTTGGTTTGTGTGGTTCTCTACCTATACTGTGAACAGGTAAAGAGCAGGAGCCATGTTACATTAATTTCATGATCTTCTGAACATAGATGGTCCATAGTTAATTAATTTTACTTTTAGGAAGAATGGCAAATAGAAAGAATGAAGGAGTAAAGAGGGTAGAGTTTTATAAAGAAAGTAAGATTTTGGTCTTGCCTTGTAACATAAATTTGGAAGGATTCTCTAGTAATTCACCAATACACAGCCTCACTCATACAGATGCAGAAAGATTCTACTAAATGCTAGTCTGTGAGGTGCCTGCACTGGGTCACATAAGGATGGGCATTTCTAAAACTACAAACAGGACACACCCACATCTACTGAATTAGGATCTCTTCATGGCCTCAGAGTCTACATTTTAACAAATTTTCGAGGTAATTCTAATGCAGAGCCAAACACATAAACCATGTTTGTGCTGCATTTTAATCCATTCAGGTAAGGATATTCAGCTTCCTCCAGAGAGAAGGTAAGACAAAAAAAATTTCCTTAGGTAGCTGAATGAATTGTTACCAACCATTACCATCGCTATAACTTCACAGCCTAGCCTTGAAAAACAATGTCTCTTAAACCATGTGCTGTGATAGATCTTTAAGTAATACTTTTTCCCCTTAAAATAATAGAAAATAGTTTCAATTGCATCATAAGGCCCTATTCCTTTTTTTTTTTTTTTTTTTTTTTGGTTTACTTTTATCATGGGTTTTTTGGTATATCTGGAAGGATAAAGAAAATACACTCCATTCTGTAGAGGTGGGCAGGGAAGAAGCAAGGAGAAAAGAGATGATTGAAACAATCTAGGTCATTACCCATCTTTAAATTCCTATGAATTTCATCCTGTTACCACACCAGTATGACGATATCTACCCTCCTCAGAGCCTCTTCACCCTTCTAAAGAAAACAACAGAAGGATTATGAGACATCTAAGAGGAGGAAGATGAAAATGAATTAAAAGGTATACAGAGTCATCTTAAAAAACAGCCACGTGGCTCTGCAGCTAGGTTTTCACTTCTCAATCCAGATAGTTACAGGTAAAGATATCTATCATACTTTTGTTTTCACCAAATTTTTTTTAAGAGTTTATTTATTTATGACAGAGAGAGCACAAGCAGGGGGAGCAGCAGGCAGAGGGAGAGAGAGAAGTAGACTCTCTTCTGAGCGGACAGGCTATTTGGATCCTAGGACCCTGGCATCATGACCTGAGCCAAAGACCAAGGCTCAACACCAAATTTTAACAAGCATTTCTAATCTGACTATATACAGAAGAATGCAGATATACGAAAATATAAAGAAATGTAATATCGCTCTATCAACAGGGAATTGAAAATCTACAAAGAGATGTTGACACATTAATACATTTGCATCAAGGTACAGTTCTGTTAAAAGCAAAGTATAAAAGCTAAGGTAATCTTGAGGAGGGGAACAATCTGGAACAGCTGCCCTGATCAGGAAAACTTGGCCACAGGATGTCCCTTCTGGCCTAGAAGAATGTATTGAATATGGAGGGCATGGTGAGAGGACAGAAGGAAAAAGGTAGCAGTGTACATTTCAGTACATTGTAAGCTAAGGTGCAGAAATAGGAAAGCATAAGGTGTACTAGGAGTATATCAACAAACTGTGGCTGGAACATTGGCTGCGAAGGTCGGTGTGTGAAGGATGAATTGGAAGGTAGCAAGGATATATGAAATAAAATCATATTTGTAAAAGCATTTTGGGAAATGTGAAATGCCAAGCATATGTAATATAGCAGTATTATTTTTAGGAAGGAGCAAAAAGTAAGTGAGACCTAGAGGCAGGAATAGTACAGTGTTTTGAACAGTAAAGAGAATTACTTAGTGAGACTAGAACAGACTTAACAAAGAGTAATGGAGGAGCTGATTAAAGTGAGTTCTGAGGAGTCCATTAAGTAATTTCACTGATATAGGACGCCACATTAGGTTCTGCACATGGAGTAACATGATTAAGCTATGCACTGAGCCACAACATTTGAAACAGTTAAGAACTGAGAATAATCTAAGCAAAAGATACAAAAGCCAATCTTACATTTATTTATTTATTCTTAGATTTATAGAAAGAGGAGAGAGAGCATGAGTGGGGTGAGGGCAGAGGGAGAGAATCTTCAAGCAGACTTACTGCTGAGTGTGGAGC